>NW_008582274.1:10955-35535 GCF_000691845.1 Merops nubicus | reverse complement strand
AATGAAATATTTATTAAGTATATATAGGAGCCATTCACGATGAGAAGTCTGAGTTTGCCTGGAAGCAGCCTTGCTGAAATGAATTGTTGATGCTTTGTGGTTTTACGATATTCTTTTTTCTGTTATATGCCCATCCTTCTATAGAGTACACATCACCACAATCAAAATTTCATGTGTGACTTTCATTTTTTTTTTTTTTTTTTTTGTGTGTGTGTAGCATTTCATCATTACAGTAACTCAGGCAGTTCCTGAAGGAAATTACGGTGTACAAGCACCCACCATCCTGATGTGGCAAAGGCTTAAAATTTTTTAAATTATTAACTTTTCTACAACATCAGTTTTCAATGATCACAAATATTGAAGGAAGCATATAAGAAAGTAGGTCAAATAACTTCAGAGAACTGCAGGAGAAAGACTCTAGGGACAAAAATGAGAAAACCAAAGCACAAAATAATATAGAATCAGAAAAGCCTATAAACTATAATAAGAAAGAATGAGCATACTGTGGTGAAAAGATAACAATAGAAAGAGACCTAATTTACTGCCCAGTAAAGAAAACTATTGATGGATGATAATGTGAAGAATGCAGTGTTTCATGTAATTTTTATATCATGCTTCAGTAAAATATCAAATTATTTCTGTTGATTTTAACGTAATAAGAAATAAAGGCTAAAAAAATCATCCCAGAATGGATGTGTGTCTTCAGATCAAGTTAGTCTGCTGAAATTTATTCTAGATTGATTAGAGAAGTAACTTAAACAACTTCTAAAATATTAATGAAGAATTAAGAACTCATGGAGGATAAATGATAACTTAAACTTTTTTTGCTTCCTACCTTTAAGTATTTAATAGGGACATCTAAATTAGCTAATTATTGACACTTACATAGTATTTACTCCAAATATGTAAAAGTTGTCTGTCTCTACAGGAACTACAACAGTTGCCTAATTTGATTCCTAATATTGTAGTAAAGATTAATAATTGGGGTACCACAGATAAACGACTACAGTATTTTGATGGATGTCTGGATTGTAATATCCATTGTTAAAAGAGGAAGAAGAGAAGGAGCTGTGTAACTATAAGACCACTCAGTTTGTTTTCAGTTACAGAAAAATATTAGGTAAAATACTAAATTTATGTGTAAGTAATTATTCTAGAAAATAACAAGAAATGTGAAAAGGCCAACACTGATTCTTGAATAAACAGATTAAAATTCTTTCCTAGACCAACTGACAAATCATGTGGACAAAGGATAAAACATAATTTTCATGTATCTCAGCTAGAGGGAGGCTCTTAAAATGTCTTGTATGATCTCAAAATCAGGCTAGAAATTTGCCAGCTTGGATCTACAGTCAGATATAGGGAAAATCAGTTGGAAGATGGTACTTAGAGAATACCTAATATTTGCTCATTTTTGTAGACTATTTCTGTTGTCATCATTGTATTGAGTATTGTGTTTTCACTAATCACTAGGATAACAAAATAAAAAGTCTGCTCTTTTAAATTATATATGACACATTTAAAAGCATTTGGTATAATGTTAATGTACTGAATTGGAATTACAGTAACAGATTGGAGAATGAAAAGATGAAACAAGATGCAGTTCTGTAAAGAAGGCAAAAATCTGAAGGTAAGTGAAATGACAAAGAAAAAGTGAAAGCACAGATTTAGAATGAAAAAGTGACTTAGATTGCATTTTTTCATTAAATAACCTAGGGATGTGAGAGATTACAAACAGAATAACATCAACATTTATCCTTGTGCAATAATAAGAAAATATAAATAGGCATGTGCAGAGTTAAGACCCATAAATAATCAACTTTTACAAAGCATCTGAGAAGCTCCAGCTGAAGCATTGTGTCCAATATGGGGCAGTGCATTCAAAGGTAAGAATCAAGGAGAGTTTAGATAACTCTGTGGACTGTTCAAGCTTCTATAAAAATTAACCTGAAGGAAAAAGGAAAGGAATTACAGTTGCCATTTTTGAAGAAAGAATCCTTACACATGAAAAGTTAAAAGGCAATCAGAAATTGAAGTGAGTGAGATAAACTGAACATCAAGGAATGAGAATGTTGCTGTAAGGTAAGTTAACTATTGGAACATATTATCTGGTTTATCCCACAAAGGCCACTTTAAGAAAAGGTTAAGCAAATATCTCTTGGGAATGTTAGCCTTGTCTGAGAGTAGGGGTGAATGAGATGATCTTTGAGTTCTCTTCCAGGTCAGTTTTTCTGTAAAGCCTTACTAACCATTCTCCATGAGGAAGCTCACCCTGACCACTAGACAAAGTGAATGACAAAACTGAGAGCAAGCTGGGAGAAAAATTAAAGTCTGCTTGGTTCTATTTGTTCTGCATTTTTTGTTCAACAGATGAAGAGGGGAAAAGTAATTTGTCTACAAATCAAAACTCTGATGATGTATTAATAGCTCTCATTTCACTGGAAAGTATGTAAGTGTTTAAAATCCCAGAAACATTTGTCTGAGCATAAGGAGTTTGAAACTAACCTTATTATAAGAGAGGAAAGATGGAAAATATGATCTAAGAATAATGTTACAAGCTGAGATTAAAGGAACACAAGTGTAATAATGCTGGAAAGTATTCATAATTTTTAAGTCAACTTACTAACTTGGGTGACTGTCTTTATAGCAACTTTTAAATACTTTCAGTTGTAAGATATACTTACAGTTTACTAAGAAATAGGCTAAGCTTAGGGAAATTGTCTGAATACATGAAACCCAAACAGAACTAATGTTCAGCAAATAATTAAAAAAAGAAAAAAAAGAATAAGATTAAAAAAAAAAAAAAAAAAGAATCTTTGCAGAGAGGAAAAGGTGTGGCTAAACTATTTCAGAAGGTTAGTTTACCCAGTACTGATCACAATGATTCTGGGTATTGAAAAATGCTACTCATGCTGGCCAAAATCTATTTCTTGAGATTATAGCAGACAATTAAAATTAGATTAAAATCTATAAACAGGCAAGAAGTCTTTTTGTTAAGACCATATATATCCTCATCATCATGCAAATGTAAAATGAACAGCAAGATAAGCAGCACCAAATAACTTTTCCACCATTTTTCTGACTTTAGACTTAGGCGTTCACTGGAAGATGAAGAATTTTCTCAGTCTTCCCTCCAGCAACACATTGGCTCAAACAGACAGTATTCATCCTACCTTTCTTCTGCATCCACATTGTCTGAGCAGTATAACCAGTATGCATATGTAGTAGCAACCATATGTGAATTATGAGAATTTAGGGAGAATTCTGCAAGAACCTAGTTCTGGCTATGCTTATAGAGAATGATCTCTCTTTCTGCAATGTCTTTTTTTTTTTTTTTTTTCTCTTATCGTATTCCAGCTATATGGTACTATTCAATGTGCCTGAGATTTGTATATGTTGCTGGTGTATGTCTTAATATGGTTTACACATGCATGAGAAATACTGTGAAAAATTTCAGTTTAATGTAATTATTGCCTTGTCTGATGAAATTATGTTTTGATGAAGACATTGCATAATTGCCCACCCAACATCTCTATTTTAGATACGAATAAAACTTGTTTGGAACTAAAAGTTTTGAAGACAATGCTAAACATCCATCAACTAGTTGAATTAAAAAAAAAAAAAAAATCTACTTGAAAAGAAACTGGCCTGCATCTTAACATTACAAGAGTGGCCCTTGAGACAGACAAGCTAATATTTTTTTTTTTCTTTTCTTTTCTTTCATATCAACAATTTAGTTCACTACCTTAAAAATCTTTCAGTTTAACAGCTGCACTTTGCATTTTTGGGGATAATTATTTTCCTCAGTTCCAACGGGAAACTAGAGGTAAGCAAAGTGGACTAAAAAGGAGAGGAAAAATAAAGAATAAACTTCTGAGAAATTATGTTTTTGACAGTAAAGGTAGTGCTTCTTTTTGTTTACATAGAACTAATGGTCATTAACACTTCAGAAAAATCCTGCTATTTTGAACTAAGCTATCCCCACACTTCAGTTACTTACAGGTTTAAAACAGGGCCCAGATAGTTTACCATCTTCTTTTGTGTCGTGCTTTCATTTCTCCAGTATTTATGCAGCTGTAGAATTGACACTGCTAGATGTCAGGGGCATAGACTATGACAGCTATACTTGAAAATAACCAGTCCTGGTTAAAATGGGGACAAAGGTTAAATTTTGGCTCTGTGCAGGCAGTGAGCTAGTTAAACGCTTTATGTGTTGTTATCTCTTCTGCTGTCTTCATGTTTATAATGAAGTTCTTAGTACTGAAATCTTAGTAATGGCCTGAGCCAAGTCCTTTTCCCTTGGGAATAGGCTGGAATTTTGTTTTTTTACTCTGTGGAAACACAAATTTGACAATTTGACTTGACTGGACTGCAACTGCTTTTTTATGTGCCAAATTCAGGAGAATTTCTTAGTAGGTAACTGAAGACTTACACCAACTCCCACTGAACTCAGTGGAATAACCTGTTGATTTGTATCAAATCTGCAGCAAAGTGTGAAAGCAAAAGTCAAAGAGTACTAATCACAACACAGGGATACTGTCCATCTTTTTTTGATATGAACTACATCTTTGCTACAATTTTGCAGCCTTGTACAGTACCAGATTAGCACTGACAAAATGCATTTGTGAATTAGTTCCCACACACAATTGGTTCAGAAAAATGTCTTTTGGAATTATATTTCTTATAGTCCTTAAGAATTGAACTGATTTGAGGATATTGTTATATTTCTGAAAGAACGATTAAAAAAAAAAAAAAGAAAAGAAAAAGGAAAAAACCATACATGTTAGGACATCTCCAAAACAGCAAAAGATTATTTCCAGTATAAGATCAGCCTGTGCCCAGAAAAGAGTGAGGTCAGGAATAAGAGGGAGAGTGTCTCAACAAATTTAAAAGGTATTAGCACCAGCTAAGTACTTGCACTAAATAATTCATTTGGAGACTAGAAAATAATGAGACAGTCAAACAAATAGTAGTCTGTAAGGGTTAAAATTAAATCTAACTGTCCAAAGACTGAATGATGTTTCAAAGTTGATGAAAAATTAATAGTTTCCAGCAAGATAAGCCAGGGATATTTCTTCAGGACAGAAACTCTTAACTGAGTGCCAAATTGCCTGTATCTTGGCTTGTGTTAACCATTCATGGTAATTATTTACTATGGATTTGTAACAGGTATGGCCAAGCAGACAGACATGTTCAATTTTACAAAGTAATATAGACGGTAGTGTCCAAATACATTGGTAGTTTGATAATGAAAAGACATTTATTTGAAAACCAACTTTTCTATAGAGAAAACTAATCTTAGAAATTCATTTTCATTCTTGTGTTTATTTGAAGTGTAGCTTTGCCAGTGACATCAAATGGAATTCAGCACAGGTTAAAAAAATGAGATTTTACTGTTTTGAGCTACTGCACCACATGTCACATTCATTAGGAAAATCACTGCAGTTTAATTAGTGATTCTGGAGATCAGCTATCTATGTTTTGTTGTGTTTTGTTGTTGTTTAGTTTTGGTGGTGTTTTTTTTGTTTGGTTGGTTTTCTTCCCTAAAGAAATGTCAATAGCAGTTTACTTCTGCTATTATTTTATACTCGGTAAACATTCTTATTCTGTAGATGCTGGAATGGATTCAGGTCAATTTAGATCTCAGACAGTAACCAGGGGAAGCTGTTAGAAATCTGTGGTGATACAGACATGAACAAGGAGGCCCTTTGGAAAAAAAATGTTCTTACTGTAAGTTCTAATATGCATTATCATAGTATGATTGTAGAGTGCAGTTCTTTTTAACACTTCCACTCCTTTGATAGCTTCTGACAAACCCTGGTCTTCCTGAAATAATTAGGAATTTTTCCCACTAAAATTATTGGACAAACTTGCATTGACTTTTGTGGGTTTTCAAACAAGGCCTCAGAAAATTCTATTTTAAATTAGTTATATCAATAGATTCACAACCCTATGGCTTAGAGACTGGGAAATCCTTATTGCTAAATACTAAAAATACGGAAGAAGTTAGTTTCTTGTGCTTTTTAAATCCTTTACTTCCATTCTTATTCACAAAAAAATCCCAAACAGAACTAATCAAATTAGGAAACCAAAAGAACTAACACTGCAAAACTTGGTTTTATAAATGTCAGCCTTTGAGCAAGCCTTTTTCTTTGGACTTATCTGCTAACTGAAGTGCTGCACACTTTCATTCTGCTCCTAGTGCATTTTTATGTAATCTCTTACTTAGACTCAGATGTACATTCTGTCTAAGGACCTTTTAACATTTAGTAGTAAAGAAATACACTCTTACTTTTATTTCCTGCTGGGTAAAGGGCCATGTTCTGAGCATATTTATGATAGCTCACCTAAAAGAACTGGAGAAAGCAAAATACTTTTTTTTTTTTTTCCTTTTTCCCACTCCACTGACTTGACCAGCATATTTACAAGGCTATTTTCTGGAAATCAGTCAGCCTCTCAGAGAGCCTTAGAAATTTCTTTGAGCAGAAAAATAAGGCCTCAAGTCATTCACTTTTTACTAGGAAAAAATATATTCGTCAATGAATTGTGACTGAACACCCCTAGTTTGCTTGTCTACACAACAGCCACTCAAAATCCCCAAGGCCTCTTTGAATATTCATTGCAAAATAAACCAATTAATTTAACATTATTATTAATATATTAGCAGAGGCTACAGAACTGATGATTTTGTATGTTGACCTGTTTTGTGGAGTTGTTCTCATCATCTGTCATTAATAGGGCACAGAGATATCAAGAGCCACCTTGAAGGTTCAAGTAATATATATTGACCAGAAGAATTGTCCGTATTTGATGAAATGTGCTATTTTTACTAGGATCTTAAATTACTATATCAGTTCAAGCTTATAAATCTATTTCTGCTTTTCAGAGCAATGTCAAGAATTTTAAACAATCAAGGATCACACCAAGAATCACAGACTGGGACCTATCAAGAGCTAGAAGTTTCATAGAGAAGGATGGATGGCAAATGGGGTGGACCTAGGCTGAAATGTTTGGAGAGCAATGGGTTCTTAGGGAGAACATTCTTACCTCTTCTAATGTGGGAGGAGTAGGCACATGATTACTCTTTCTAGGAGTGACAGTTGCTTTATCGTATTGTCACCACCATTTGCTGATGGCCCACCTGTCCTAGTTTGGCCTTTCTGGAGACCAAACATAGACAATGATGATGGAGCAGACAGTCAACCTCCCCTGTTCCAGCAGTGCTGGGCCTGCTGCTTCCTCTTTGGTCTTTACTCCACTGAAATATCCTTCTAACAA
The DNA here is from genome assembly GCF_000691845.1 of Merops nubicus. Classification (NCBI taxonomy): domain Eukaryota; kingdom Metazoa; phylum Chordata; class Aves; order Coraciiformes; family Meropidae; genus Merops; species Merops nubicus. The sequence goes on along the minus strand of NW_008582274.1, from coordinate 28,257 downwards.
ATAAAACCCAAATGTAGCAATTACCCTTTTCTTTCGTTACGAATGTCTATGTCATGTATTATTATCAGTCACAATATTGATGTCTTTTTGCAGGCATTTCTAAACAAATAACAAAAGCAGCTTACAGATCCTTTCTCTCTTGAAAAGATATTGTTAAAAAAAAAGAAAACTGAAATATTTATACTCGTAAATAACAAATAGTCTGCATAATGAATAATAATAATTCTTCATTGTTTTTTTGACCTATGCTAAAGTATAAGTTCCAGTTTTCATGAGTCATCCTAATTAGAGCAGTAATTGAAATTAGATTTGTTTTTCCATCATAAATAGGTCATCCATTAGAATAAATCATTTTATTGTCTTGCGGAGCCGTACAGGAGCCATGCAGCACACTAGGTTCTTGAAGCGCTGTGTTCTGGACAATCAATAAGACAAATTTATGATTTGTCAGTGAAGTAATTTAATTGTGTGTAATCTGATCAGAAAAGATTTAGAAAAACGAAGTTGGGAATAGGGAAATGAAAAAGGCAGATGCATAGTAACACAAAAGCAAAGCAGGAACATGAAGCTACCAAAATATTGATTCAAGCTCTCATAGACTGTCCTATCTTCCTGGCTCAGGAAGCTTTTTGTATTAAACTCTGGCAGAAGTTACCCAGTGCAGCCAGGCTAATACTGACAAAGCAATTTGCACCATTGTGAGAATACTGGCACTAGTCCACACGTTGGGTTCCTGTTTTTTATATTTGCAGATTTTGAGTAGGCAGAAAGTTGTTTATAGGTCAACGGGTTGATCTTTACTGGCAGTGTAAAAAGCCTTCTGGAGCCAACTAAATTATCATGTCTCCCTTTTTTTTTCTTTTTAGCATGAATAAATTAAACTTATACGTGCATTTTACATTCCAAGGTGACGTTTGCTGCTCTCTGTTGTTAAATTCTTTCTTCGTTAAAAAACAATAAGAAAATATGCACCCAGAGTTCAGCAGACAGGTTCACAGGACACAAGAATGAGATGAGACTTAGAGCTCAGGTCTCCTGTTTCCCAAGAAAGTGTCCTGAAAAATACTTGAAGAAGCAGCTTTCTAATTTATCTCAGCAGCTTTTGCAATGAAAAAGTCTGAAAGTGAAAATTGTCCCTTTGCAAAGACCAATTTTACAAGTTTAAATAAATGGATTTTACAGATCTATGAGAGGAATAAACCCACCTATCTAGCAAGATGTGATATAAACAGGACTTAAAGTATCCTGAGTAGGAAGCCAGACTTCCTAGTGTGAACATCGCACACTGGTTGAATAATCTCAGGTATGTCAATGTACTTAAAATACCCCTCAGAGAGGGGCAGTGTATTACCAGGCACATTGTTGCACTTAATCTGGGAGCTGTAAACTCCCATCTAACCAGCTTGATTACTGGCAAAGTAAGGCTACATTTGTTCTTTATGCCATATGACTGAGATGGCAAGAGTGAGCGAAATTGATATTTACCTCTTCCAATAATGGCTAGAAAATTGGTCTTGGTGTTGATCATAATCCTTACGTCCCTAGAGGTTACAGAGTCATGGAACGGTTTAGGTTGGAAGCACTTCTGAAGGTCATCTGGTGCACCCCCACCCCTGCTCAAGGAGGGCCATATAGAGCCAGAACTCTGTTCAGACAGCTTCTGAATATCCCCAAGGATGGAGACTCCAAAACTTCCCTAGGCAAATTGTGCCAGTGCTTGGTCAGCCTCGTAGTAAAAGAGTGTTTCCTGATGTTCAGAGGAAACTTGGGTTTCAGTTTGTGCCCGTTGCCTCTGGTCTATCATTGGACACCAGTGAAAAGAGCCTGGCTCTGTCCTCTTTACATCCTCCCTTCAGGTATTTATATAAATTAATAAGATCATCCATGAGCCTTCTCTTCTCCAGACTAAATAGTCCCAGCTCTCTCAACCTTTCCTCATACGAGAGACATTCCAGTCCCTTAATTACCTCCTTCATGGTGCTTTGTTGAACTCTCTCCAGTATGTCTGTGTCTCTCTTGTACTGAGGTGTCCAGAAATGTACATAGTACTCCAGAGGAGACCTCAGCATTGCTGAGCAGAAGGGAAGGATCATCTATGTTGACCTGCTGGCAATATTTCATCTAATGCAGCCCTTTGCCACAAGAGCACATTGCTGGTTCATGACCAGTTTGGTGTCCAGTAGGAGTCCCAGGTGTTCTTCTGCCAAGCTGCTTTCCATCGGTGTTGCAGGCAACATATATTGGTGCATGGGGTTATTCCTCTACGGCTGGAGGGCTTAGGAGGACTGGCTCAAGTCTATCTACTATAGCATCCCATCTCAGACTATTATATCTGAGACTAAATAAGAACATTGTAGCTGCTGAGTTCTTGCAGCCAAACATGATACAAGTACCTGAGCCAGAGTATGCCAAAGAAGGGCTGAGTTTACTGCAGCCTGAGTATCTCAGTGAGGTGACCTCTTACACTTCTGCATAACTTCACATATAATTAACTTCTTACCTCTATTTGTCCTTTGGAGGAATAGGGTTCAAATATATAAGTGGAACGAACAGAAGGTAAAAGGAAATCTGATATACAGTAGCTCTCCAGAGTGTACTAATGTACTGTTTGCACCTGGTTGTTCTCAAACACTTCCAGGGTTTCTCAGTTAAACTTGTATAGAGTCTCCAGCTCTGAGGCTTAGATCTTCTTTTGTTCCCATCATAGGAAAGATTTTCAAAGTCTCTTTGCAACTAACAAGTAGTTGTGTCAGGGCCTTGAGTGTACTAAAAGCCCATGATGGCCCTGACTTGCTGCAGCTGGGGCCACCCTTACATCTTGATGTTCAATGGTTCATCCTGTTGCCTGGATGAACCCTGGACCCATGCTAAACCTAGTCTCTAGTTTGTCTCTAGCTTCATTTTCTTTTGCTCCTGACTGAATTTCCAGGAAGTGCCCAAGACATGACTTATTTCTTGCCTTGTTGGAAGCTGTTGCTAGACCCTGTTAGCAGCTCCTGTGGGATTGTGTCCTGTTGGGGAGGGCACTGACTGCCCCAGGTCACCATGGCTCTCATTTCATGAAGAAGTAGCCATCTCCCACTGTGCCTCCACACTGTCAATTTCATTATTTAGAAGGGGAAGTTTGGATAGTCTACAGGAGAGAGATATACATAAATAAAATACATAATCCATAGAAAGAGTGTCTTGCCAATTTAAGGGTTTTAATTTAGATAAGATTATGGACTAAACAAGTTGCTATCTCTTGAAAATTTTCTATTATTTCCTATGTTTTTAAAGTTAAATAGTTTTCATGGACATATGGAGAACAGACAAGAATCCACAAAAATGCTTTCTCTAGGGAGAAAAGCTTTTTTCCTTTTCCTTAGGAATTCTCAGTCTTTCAGTTTTTTTGTTTCCAAGTTATACAAATGTTGAAGATGCATAAAATTAGATATAAAATATTTTTTTTAAAAATATTCAGAACAATTTATATCAAGCTCATGTGGAAAGGTTTATATTTCACATCAGTTTTGTAAAAAATTCTGAAATAGTTTATTTGAATAATTTTGAAAATGTTTCCACACAAGCTGGTATTTACTCAAAAATGCCTCAAATTTCATTAAATCATTTTGAATGGAAAAACAGTGAACAAAAAATATTTAAATAAAATAAATTTTCTAGAAAGTTGTCACAGCATACTATTTCAATCACTAAGATAAATACATAAATATAACTTAATAGATACTATTGAATTTAACACTATAAGGAAAAACTATTGGAGTACTTTTAATGATCTAGATAGTCAATAACTTAAATAGACATAGATCAATAAATTCGTAATGTTATTTTTAAATCTGATCTGGGTTTCTAAATTCACTGAGAACTTCATGTCTTTTTCTCATTACCCTCTAGTACTGCCTGATCATCCAGTCATGGCATTTTGTAAAGATAAGATACATAAAGATGTTAAATAAAATGATAACATAAGAGAAAGTATTTAAACTTTAAATTTAACCTTTATTTAAAGTTTATAATGAGGAATTCATAGTGACATTCTCTTTGTCTATAAAATTATTTGAATATAGGAAAGTCTAACTTACTTGTTGATTTATGCACTTATTAAAGAAGGGTGATGATGATAAACTGGAGTGGCAGCATACATGGCTTTGATCTCTCGTGTTTTAAATGCTTGTCAGCAACATTCTCTTGCTGACTGCATGAGAGACAGTCCAATTCTTCCCACTATCTGCTTCCATGATGTGATCTCTGAAGAATTTGTTGATTGCTCAGTAATGGAAAAAGACAACTTTGCTGATATTCAACTTGATAAGGCAGTTCTTTCTGAAGAATCACTTTACTGAATCCTAAGATATGTATCAAAAAAAGAGACCAAAGGAATTTAAATTTAGGTGGTATTACTTTCCAACATTTTTTTTTAACCTTTCAGATGGATTTAAATGACTTTTAGTTCTTTAAGTAAGGCAACAAAACATGTGCATGGGATAGAAGAAATAGGGACTTAGGCAAAAAAAATAATTAAAAAATTAAAAAGTATGATAAGATAATTTAGGAAAAATGGACAAGCATTTGTTTAGTTTCATAAGCCAGAAGTTATCAAATAAGATTTGAAGTAATTGTTGAAGAAGAAATTCCTGTTCAAGTGAGATGTTCAAACCTCTGTTCTCCACATTGATAAAGATTGTTAACTGTGTCTTAGTTCTCAGTTACCATTCTCACTGCATTTTAGATTATTGGAGAGGCTTCATTTTATGAATAGACATTTCTTTCTGGATTCTGCATTGATGGAAAGTAAAATACAAACCAAATCAAACCAAACCAAAAACAGATGAGAAAATTGCATGCTATAATAAACAGAGCATAACTTATGACCAAAGTGATGTATTTTCAAAATGTTTATTTTAAAGGAAGTATTAACAACTAAGAAATTATTCTGCTTGAAAAAATGACAGTTATTAACTAATTATATTTTTATTTATTTTGAACTTTTATATAAAATTCAGAATGGTATCTAGGAACTTAGTGTTTAAAGTATAACTTGTTAATGGTTCAGTAAATTTTTCCATACAACAAAACCATTTATACAATTACAGCATAAAAATATCCCCCCTTCTTTTACATAGGGTAAAGCAATAGAATACATTTAAAAAAAAAAAAAAAAAAAAAGCCTCTCCTTATGATTCACATTTTATTTTGATTTTAAAAATGTTGCAGGCATCTTTAAAAATGTGCTTTAAATCTTCCCATTCAGTAATGAAATTAAGCTGATGATTAGAATGCAGAATAAAACCCATGTAACTTTTAATACTAAATATAAGTGAAAAATGGTACTCACAAAAACCTCTTATATATATTTATTAGGACCTAAAAGCTGTGGAAAATACCAATGATATATGATTTCATGAAATAAACCATTTGAACTGAGTTGTATGTTCTTTTTCTCTAACATACATGTAGAATATTAAAGCTAATCCGGTTTCTGCTTGGTAAAATAGTTCTGCAGTGTTGAAGTGGTACATTATATACTAGAGATTGAAAATAACACTGTTAAAATTGCTGAAAGAAAAGATATTGCCTAATTTGAGGCTTCATGAACTCAGACATTAATTGGGCTTGCCAATGTTTTCTATGGTTTTCACTGGGCACAGAAGGAGAATTGAATTTGTTCAATCGACTTTGAACAGCTCCCACCAGAGCAAGGTTGAAAGAGACAGACAGCTGTGCTATCTGCCCTTGCCTTGACACAACACAATCCTCATCTATTTGCTAGAGAAACAAATGGTAATTTAATCAGAAAACAAGTTCATATAATATACACTTTTTACGTCCACAAAATAATGGGCCTGGTGATGCAGTGAAATAACAAATTTGTTGTCCAGTTATGAACACAGGCCAGCGAAGAGCCTTCTTGATCAACAAATCCACTTCTCTGCTGAGCAAGGTAACAGGGTTCTTAATACTCACAATCCTCACTTTAAATTCGATTTATTAAGATTGCCTTGTGCCACATCCACGCTGACTTTAGGGCATAATAATTGTAAATGCTTTTTAGTCTCACTGTTGTCATATTATTATTATTCTCCTAAATTATTCAACATTATCTAATTTGATTTACTTAAAAATATATATATTGTTCATGGTCTTAAGCAAAGAAAAAAGCAAAGCGAGAATCAAACCATGGGCATGTTTACTGCTTGTGTTCCTTTTACGATAGTTTCTGCAATAAATTATTCTTCAGTTAATGCTCAATACATGCATGGATCATAACAAGTTTGAAAGACAGGTTGTTTTTATTTTGTTGTTCGCATCCAGATTTACATGTATGACTTCTGAAATTGTTGTGCTAATGTTGTAGGACAGAGGCTGGCATTCTCTCAGCGTGGCAGAAGATAAAGGTTTCAGGGTCAAACTCACAGAATGTAGCTAAACATTTTTATTATTTAATTTTGAAAGAAATATGCCAAGTACTTGTGTCATATATGACCTCAGTATATTAAATATTATTTCCATACTGCATTAAATATTCATAGATTTAATATGTGACAACCATGGCTTCATGTCAGTCTTGAAAAGGGAAGTCTCTTTTCCTCATTTTTGACATTTCTAGTCAAGACTTACCTATATCTGGTTTTGAATTATCTCCAAAGTTGCTAATTATTATACCATAAACATTCATTTTTATTTTATCTTGCCAAAGTGGTGAGAGATATTCATCATTCTCATAAAATATTAAGAACTGGTCTTCATTTTGCACTAATGGATTTATTGAGAGGTTTTAAGGTCCTGCAAAAGACAAAAATATTTCTAAGGCTAGGTAAGGAAATGGAAATGGGAGATACAGCTCTAATCCCAATTATAAGAGATGCACAGACTGTGAATATTCCAGACTGGATTTGTACTTGTACAAATCAAGTATTGTATAATAATCAGCACAACCCTCCAGTCTTGTTTCAGTTTAGTCTTTAAGGAAATAACAGAGATTTACAGTTCCAGGTTAAATCATCATTGCTACTGCTTTTTCTTCTGCCTTTTAGAGGTCTGTCATTGAAAATAATGGTTTTGAGCAGCAGACAGGTAAATTTCCAAGAACTTCTTTCTTTTCATTAAAGATGGCCACAAATAAAGGGATACTGAAACTGGTAAAGTATCAATGTCTTTATGGCAAAAATACTTCTAATGCGCTACTGAATTATCATTTAGATAGTTTGTTAAAATCAAAGAAGACAATTAGTGACTAAAAAATTACCATAAGTATTTATGTATAATATACCACAGTTTCAAGTGGATTTCTTTGCCTTTCTGAGTAACTACTAGATAAAAGAGCAATAAAAATACAGTACTCTTCAGGAAAGTACATATAGAAAACGACAGTCATGATAGTCATGAATGTTGAGGGTTTTTTGAAGTTGAAACATAAGAAGATATTTCATGTCTATGGGCAAACATTTCCACCTCAGGTTTCCAGGTAGTATTTACAATTTCTTCAGGAAAGCACTTGTTCTTCAGTTCCACACACACCCCCTCCCCCGCACTCCCTCCCCCTAACTCTTTACAGAGTTTACTTACTTCTTTGACAGAAATAACAATTACAGTTACCTTCAATGTTGGACAAGGATTTAAAGTTAGTTGTTCTGAATTATTACATTTTATTCCTCAAACAGTTACCATAATCCCTTAAAAAATGATTCTTTTTGATTGAAAGACCTATCTGATGAAATCAGCAATAAGAAACAAGGTTTTGTTACAGAAAGTAGCCAACTGTTTCAAAGAAGCTACCAGTTAAATTATATTCATTATTTATGGGTAAGAGCCATTTCACTAACGCATCTAAATTGCATGCCTCTAGTTTAAACCAGTTGACAGATCCCTTTATAGATAACAGGGAAATGTTTAGTGAGTGATGCAAGGATCTCAGGTTGGTGACTCATTATCATCCTATGCTACATCCAGGAGAAAAATGTTCCACCCAAGTTGTGTGTATCATCTTGGAAGTGCCTATCTTCACATACTATATGACAAAACTAAAGATCTCTTTCACATGGGGTATCACATTTTTAGGTCCCTGAAGTTAGGTTAGATGACAGCTGGTGTCAGATGTCAGAAGATATCCCCAAACCACATTATTACATTTCCTTTAAAAGTGGTTATCTGAGTGCAAGAAACTATCATTCTATCCAGATTAAAGGAAAAATGAGAAATATTACATGAGATAAGCTACTTATCTCAAGCTATGTTTCTGGTTTTATGATACTAAGAGACAACTTTATGTAATCTGAGGATCTGCATAATCTTGGTTATTCCACATTCTTTCATAAAGTATGTAACTTCTGAAGAATAATAAGTGTTTCTTTTGGTCTTCTGAAAGTCAGAATTTAAGAGTAATCTATAACAAGGGTGGTAACACATATCTCTCCAAATCTATGTATTTCACAAAAAGCTTAAATGAATACTTCATCAGAGCCACAGAACTTCTACTGAGTAATCTAAATCCCCAGCCGTGAGAAGGAGAGTGATACATCTTCTGTGTCACTCCTGAGTCTCCTGAGGAACAATTGACATTTCTTGCCTATGGAGTTCCTTCTTTTGCTCTCTGAATTTAGTGTGCATGTCTTGTGTTTTGGCCATGTGAAAACTTTGTAATAAGGGCTTGTAAACTGGACTAATAGTTATAATTAATATCAATATGTGACGCCATGTAATAATTAATTGACTAGTTTCAGAGCTGTAGGAGAAGCTAAAAACTGGAAAAAAATAAATTTGTCTTACAGTTTCTGATCATGGAATCATTTGTTCTATGCTGTACCCTTCATAGGTCCAAACTGTTACAATAGTTGTATTATAAGCACAAAGAGAGTATTGAAGAAGGAAATTGACCCTCCAAAAATGTGTTCTTGACTTTGTGGACAAGAGTTATGAAACAGCTGTATGTGGTATCTGGTGAATTTTCTTGCTTATGAGTAAGAGGATATGACACAGTAATTTTATCTAAAAGTAGCTACTTATTCTTTTAATAAAGATTTGGTTAATACTGATTCCATAGTTAGATTTTCCTGTTCAACTGCAAGTTACTCTTTATTACAGAAAGTCAACAGTTTGATTGTTTTCTATATATTACAGAAGAAATATGTGTGGGGATGAGTAGAGTGCTTCCATTTTTGGCATGTTTCTACAACTGTATTTTACTGACCATGTTCCATATGAATGGGTTTCCACCCTGGCTATACTGCTGCAGCAGTTTTTCACCTGAAGTAAGACCTGATACTGTAGAAAAATTGATATCTATAGAGGAAAAAGCAAAATGCTACACTGGTACATCAGTTGATTTGATTCTAACATGAGTCAATACAACCTCTGTTCATCTTATCTTTTATTTACTCATCTCTGGGATTTTAGGAATAGGTAAGTGTAGATTTAAAACAGATAGGTCTGTAGTTTGGGGCACAGTGATTCTGTAGAGCTCTCATTCCTGATCTGTTCTGAGAACAAGCACCATTTCAAAAGCATGATGCAGATTAGCATTGCTCCAACACACACTTTCTGGCTTTACCATGCAGCCTTCAAGCTGCATAAAGTCACACTTTCCCCAGTTTCCAGTGGCAGATGGCAGCTCTCATCAGTGACTTTGGAGCAAACAAGCATGGTGGGACTGAACTGTGATGTCCACACATAAGAGGAAAGCTATATTTCTACGTCGGCTCATAAAACAAAAATATGGAAAGTTGTACTTCTATGAGCTTTGCTAATAAGTATTTGCAAATTTCAAGTGGTGTTGTCTGCAGTTTATATTGACCAGTATCACTGATGTTACACACACACACACTAACTTTAGAAATAGACAGTTTCACAGTCCAGTATTTAAACTGTTCAGAAAGATTAAAAAAACTGGCAGTTAGTCAAGACTTAGGCAAACCATAATCTTCTCAGCTCTTCAGGGATTCATGGCTCTCACATAAAGGGAGTCAAATACACACTTTCAGTAAGAACAACGAAAGAGTTAAGTTCGTATGCAGGCTATCTGAAACAGCTCCTCAATGCTACAGGTAAATTGTGTTGCTTCTGTCAAGAGTGTAAAACAGCCCTAAGTTGCAATTCACTACGAAATGTGAAAAAAAAAAAAAAAAAAACACATCCTGATACAGCATATTGTAATTCCTATTTTTGTCTTTTATTTTGTGTAATTTTTTTTTAAAGGCTTAACATTTTTGAAAATGATGAAGGAATTGGAATTGCAAAAGGATACCTTATGTTTTGTGCCTGTCTGTCCAAGACTCTGAAGTGGGATGCTCTCAAAGGAGCTTCTAAGGTACGTGTAATTTTGATGTAGAGAAATTAGCAGGGTGTGTACAGATTATTCTTCTTTGATGTTCCCTATCAACCACAATAGTATCTTCCTGAAGAATATGAATATGTTTAAGCACGGAGAAATGCTTTCCTTTGGAGAGATATGAGGTGGCCATAATTGAACAGTGCTCAACAAACAAAGCAACATTTTACCTTTTGCTGTTCTTGACATCTCTGGGGTTTTTTTTAACCCTTCATAACATTTTTAACTCTCTTCCTACAAAACTATCAAAAAGACTGAATCAACTTTATCATGTCTGTAACCCTTCCTCCACTTCATCTTTTTGAAGTAAAGAAGCAGTGTGACCCATTTTCCCAATCTTCAGATCTGTCTCTGGCTCTTGAAGTGAATAAAAATTGAGTTTACTTGCGAAAATGCTGCTAATGTTTTGCCAGTTTCATCCCCCACTTCCGTCAGCACTCCTGGGTATGTGTAATCTGGCCAAGAAGCCTTGTCAATTTTAAAAAGTCTGTATAAGCTTTTAACAGCCATTTTCTGCTGTATTTTGCACACTTCCTAATTTTTCATCTACTTTCATGGATGCTTGATTTGGAACAATTTAATCTCTTTGATATATAAAGGCGGATGTAGGGTAGCATTTCATCTGGCTTTTTCTCTTCTAAGTCCCTACTATCTTTCATGTGCTCTCTGAATTGCTCAAAAGCATGTATGCAGTTGATAAAAGAGACTTAACTGTATCTGTTCCAACATGGAATTCCTGTGGTTTAAGCCACTCTTTAATTTGTTGCTAACATCAACCACCCCTTTATATTCATGTACCATAAGATTAAAATTAGAAGTGAATAGACTGATGAAACATTGAGTTTTGTAAATAATTTAGAAATTGGAGTTTAATTGTAAACTGTTAAAAAAAGTGCCAGTTTTTAAAGAATTATGAAATTTTAGAAATATACCTCCCTTCTGCCCCCAGTTTATAGGCAGTCTATGTTATCCAACGAAGACAAAATTAGATTGTAAGAAAAAACTAATGAGGAACACATTTTAAAAAGGTGGAAAGCTCTTAAACTAATATAATATGATGCTTCAATGATGTTTTTCAACAGGTTTTCTTGTAAGTTTTGGAAACTCTCAAATTACGATATGATTAACAGGTATACAGATCAGGAAAATGAGACTAGCATAAAAACCACAAAGACAAAAATTTAAACTCAATGAACCTTTGGTAATGAAAGCATTTTACCTTTCAACATCACCATGAATCTGGGAATGTTCAAAAGGTGAATAACCCATACTGAAAAAGGCTGGAGGGTGATAAACAGGAAGTTTCTTAAAATGCAGTGCAAGCGTGATCTTGCTCCTACTTTCTTAGCTAGCCATCAGGTAGTTTGGGCATCAGAAATTCCAGATTTTTCAGCTTTTGCTGTGACCAGAAATTCCTTTCAAGATCTGAAAATGTTAAAACAGAGAAACAAAACCCAAACTCTATTATATTCCAGAAAAGCAAAGGAAAGGGAAGAGGAAGGAAGGGCAAAGCAAGGCAAGGCAAGGCAAGGAAGGGCAAGGCAAGGCAAGGCAAAGGAAAGGAAAGGAAAGGAAAGGAAAGGAAAGGAAAGGAAAGGAAAGGAAAGGAAAGGAAAGGAAAGGAAAGGAAAGGAAAGGAAAGGAAAGGAAAGGAAAGGAGTTCTAACTGAGCTCAGGATTTGGCCTGTCCTGGCTTCCACGCTGCATCTTTATCTGCTATGTAGTATGCTGGCAGAGGAAAGGTAATGGTAAAATCCTCACTGACTTCCAGGGTGAGAAGGAGTGTGAACAGCACATAACAACTCATTCTGTGTCATGGAAGTCAATGGGTATTTTACTATAGATAATGAAGGGAGCAGGAACAAAGATAAAGAGCCAAAAGAAATCTTCCACTATTTGCCTAACGAAAATGGACAATCTTCTGTACTTTATTTTCCAGGTCACCTGGATTATATTGAGAAAACTCATCTGCTGTTATTAAAGAGAGTTGTCAGGATAAACTGACTGATTCAATCACCACCAGCAGGATCTCAAATGATTTGGAAAGGCTGTTACCAAATAAACGGGCATTAAAAAGAAAAAGGATTAGTCTGTATAAGCCGGCTAGTGGATCAGAAGAAGATAGAGGGTCATCTGGAAAAAATAAGGTATGAAGACTTACGGTGTCTTGGAAGTGATTTAGGTCCATCTACTTGCAAAAACACTAGACTAGCTTTGCTTTACAAGAAGAGAACATACAGTGTGCTTTTGCAGTCTTCTATGATGAGACTCGGAAGAGGTCTAAGGACCATCATTTGGTTTACAGATTTATCCCATGGATGGTCTCTGGAGCTTCAAAATCTAATATAGCAAAAAATAAAATATATCCCCTAGTATCACCCCATAAAAATAACCTCGATTAAGCTAGCATTTCACTGCTCAATCTGATAGATAAGGGAGAGTGAAGGGAAAGGACATGACTGTCCTGTCACTTGCATGCTTATACCACATACCCATTATGGAAAGATAACATGAAAATTTAAGCAGGGCTTGTAGCTAATCTTGATATTCCTTATGTGTTTCATACTCCCACACAGAAAGTCATCTCACTATAATTTTCTCCCTTTTCTTTCTTATTATGTGGCAAATAAATTCTTTTTACATAACATTACTGAACTCTCTTGGCTGGCCTTTTCTCTTGCCGAGTGAAGAAACAGGGAGTAAAATAGCAGTTCCTGCTGTCCAACTGCTATTCTTCTATCTCACAACAATCCAAAGCTTCAGAGCTAAAATATGTCCTCTCTCCCAGCATATTTTACTAGTAGATATTAATAGCTTGTCTCCTCCTGCCAACCCATGTTTTTCTCTTTATTTTTGCCAGTTTCATCTGTTACTGAGCTTTTGAACACAATTACTCAAAAGTCTATGTAGAGTGGAAGTTGTTTCCCTATAGCACTCTTTATTTTAAATATTTGTTCCACATTTCTGTGCTTCATTGTTTTATTTTGCTTTTGATCAATGTAATGAATTGATTTGTAGTACTGAGACTCTTTCCTCTTCTGAGAAGGCTTTTATGGGTTTGTCAACACATAAATAGATGTGATAGCTGGAGCTGATATGATTCCAAACTAGCTTGAATACCTGAAACAGAGTATCTGCATTAGCACCATGTTCTGCCTGGACTGATTGGTCTCATTAAGAGAATGACTCTGTAATGCAGCTTCCAGAGTTGCTGAGAAATTCTTGCAAGCATTAAACTATACTGTAATGATGTCACCTTAATGTTGCTCCATTTAGGGATTCAAACAGGCTGTAAAGCAATAAACTTTTATTAGTATTAGTTGGTAATGATCACAGTCCTTGTATTCAACACTCCTGTCTTCACACATCCTTTTGTTTTTAAATTTTATTTTTTTTACTTTTCTAAGTAATTGCTGGCCTTTGTAAGCCCTTTTAAGTTGGCATGTTTGACCCTTGCAGCTTGCTGGGTTCATGTCCACTCTCAGAGTACTTATCTTGTAGCAGCTGCCTAGATCTGCACTGCAATCTGTGCAGGACAAGAGACATGATTAATGGGGACTTGGTGAGTAACAGGCACTAGGGAAAAAAGAGAATGAAACAGGCTCATAACAAACAAGAAGGGCCAAGGGCACACCTGTTCTGTTAGCAGTAGCCAAATAACAACTCTTTGATTAGGCTATGTATCACAGTTTCCTTGAATTCCTAAAGATTGAGTGACAACACTGGAACCAATGGCTCTCCTTTAGAATTAGAAAGATAAATCAGTTTTTATTCTAAAATGTATCTACCAAACACTTTTTAAAGACTATACTGTTGATCAGATCTGAAAAGAACATTGTAAAGGCCTGTTGCTAATTACATAGTGTTAAATATTTTACCATTTATTATTTAAAAAACAACCTTTTCCATTAGCAGAATATTTTAAGGTATTAGGTAATCAATTTTTTGCCCTGTAGCATTATCTTTGCAAAGATAAAACTATGTTTTATTGTCTCTGGGTTTGAGCACTAGTTCATTAGTGCTGTACTATTTCCAATAAAAAGAACATTGAAAGACATTAGCTCTGAAATTAAAACATATGAAGCCAGCAAAATGCTGCAGAGAAAACAATGTACAGTAGGTCATACTGCTGGTCTGTAAGGATCCCAGAGAGGAATTGCATTCAGAACAAATCACTCCTCTTGAAGAGATGTACATTTACCTCCTGCAGTCAGAGCCTTTTCTTATTTGTAAGAAATATGGACACATCAGCTTGTCTCGTGAAAATGAAATAGTCAGCCGTTCAAATCATTATTTTGTTATATGTACATTAAAAAGTGTACTTTACTAGACGGATATGATGATTGGATGGGCTCTGATATTTATTGTCCTTGAGCACAAATTTATATAATTCAGTAGGCTGTATAGTTAATAAGCTTATAAAAAAAAGCCACATTAAAATAGTATTACTTGGACGGCACGATTGAATTTCAACAAGATCCAGGTCATTTGGTGCACTGCTAGTTTACTTTAAACTCTGGATATACTAAATTAAGCATTGCCCAGACAACTTTATTTTTGTCCTGTGTGTGCTTGTCCTGCATCATGAGTGAAACACAGGTCCTGTTGAAACAAGCTAGCCCTGCAGTGACATTTGATGAAGTATATTTCTTACAACTGTAACAATCAAGTGGACTGGCCCTGGGTATAATTTCTCCTACCTAACATCCATAGAAGTTGGCAACAATGGCAGTCTCTGCTCCACGAAGATGCAGAACCCTTACTCTGCTATGGTCAAAGGACAGTTAGCTCAATCTTGCCACTCAGGAATGCCCCAAGAGAAAGCACATTACTTAGATGGCAGAAGTTTCTTTTAAGCAAATTTCTGGATCTAGTCAAGCATTTTGATGAGTGTGGTGTGTTGGGTTTTTTCTTCATACAAAACAAGCACCTTCTAAAATAAACTTCTGTCCACCAGCTTAGAGTGTGATTGGAAGGAGAAAATAAATGTGTTTTCTAAATTCAAGCTAAGATAGATTAACATCCTGAAAGACTACATGCTCGCTGAGAACACAGCAGATGATTTGGCACAAAACATCATAGACTGTTGCCATGTGAGAGGGTCAAGGCTGGATTACCTGTGCAATCTTTTATAGGAATGCAGTTCTAATAAGCATCTGAGAGGGCAGAGAGAAAAGCAAAGAGAAGCTGGCAGGGTTGCTACATAACATTACACATTTTCTGGTCTGCTTGTGCATTAAACATTAATTCTCAAACCAGGTATTCTTTTCATCTGCCAGCTGAAAGTAAAATGCAGTGATTGCCAGCAAGTGTTCGCCAATAAGTTAAAAACTGGAAGAGGTGAGATTTAAACAAAAACAAAAGCAGAAAAAATTAAAATGAAGGAACTTGATAGTTTCATATCTGAGTTGCAGTATGTACACTTCTACAGTATCTTCTGTCTGCAATAAGAACTAAAATATTTCATACAACAATGCACCAAAGCACAGCTTTTGCCCAGAACATTTATAATACGGGACACAAAACACTACTTATGAAGTTACACCAGAATTTGTTACGTGGGCAGAATGAAGGTGTTCACACTGGAAGTCAGCCAAACCAGTTACAATTATAATACCTACTCCTCTGTAATCGATACTTGTAGTTTTACACTCAGCCTGAGTTTTAGTATTAATTTTCATGTGAATAACAGCTTCTACAACAAAGTGTATACGAACATCTGAGAAAGGGACTGGGACTGCTATCAATTTAGTCTAACAGGAATAAGAACTACTAGCCTGGTGCAAACACAATGTTTTGTATCCCGTGCTTTCCTGTTTGTTTTTTTTTTGTTTGGTTGGGTTTTTTTGGTTTTTTTTTTTGGTTTTGTTTGTTTGTTTGTTTGTTTTTTCATCTTTCCTTTAGAAAGAACAATCTTTCCAAAACAGTTAGAACTGGTGAAACACAGCATGAGATAGTTAATATACCAAGGAGTAATTAGGGATATCTTCTGCATGCATCTTTGTGGGTGGCACATGCCTCAAAAAAAGGTGTCATGGTCCTGCGAAAAATATAAGGAGCTAATATTCTATTTGATATTTGGAAGGTATTATCTCTTGCATTTGGAAAATATTTCAAAAATAGTGCTTGGGAAAATAGCATGTGTGATTTGGCTTGGAATCAATGAACTCAGTGAAGACACATTGAATTATGAGCTGAGGATGTGGGCTGAAACTGTGGCTCTACTGCAGTCACTAGCAAATAGTCTACTTATTTTAATGAGGCAAAAATTTCATCACTGGATGTCACAATAAATCTAATAATAGGTACTACAATTTTCCCATGTGAAAATGCAAGTGACTACACTGGTTGTCATCCTATGCATGTATCTAAGTTCTAACAATATCATCTAAAGAACACATAACTAATCATGCTAATATATTGCTTAAATTGAATATTTGAGCTATGCAAGTAAAAGAAGAGAGAGAATAAACTCTTCATTTTAAGGACTAAACATACCTTTGGCATATTCTATTATTGGATCATATTTGATTAGCAGTACTTTTGCTATTATTTTTGCTACTCATATGATGATTTTTTAATTGAGTGCTCATATTATAATCTCTTAATTTCAATGATTTTTTGACTGCCCCATAATACCTTTATTAATTTCATCTTATTCTTAAAATTTCTGTGAAGTATTAGAAGGCATAATAAAAGTACTTTTTAAGAAAAAAAAAAGGCACCTTGTTTTTCAACAAGTGCTATTAACTTTCACATAAGCTAGAAGTTAAATTAGCACATGCAGTCTTAATACTATTGTTAAGCAATGGCTGGAAAATATCTTATGTCATAACAAAGCCATACAGGATTACAGAACTGTCTGATGGAAATACTCAAGACACTTCCTCACTTAAATTCACATAATCAGTCTCCATTGCACTGAAAAGGGAATGAGCACGAAACATATTTCACTATAACCTTTTCCCACAACACTCT
>NW_008582274.1:5956-10914 GCF_000691845.1 Merops nubicus | reverse complement strand
GTTCAGCAGTGGGTGAAAGCAAACCTAGGAACTTCAGATGAGGTCTTGCAGTTCCAAAACATGCAAGGTATTTGAATGCACATTTCTGCATCTTGTTTTGACTTCTGAAAGCTAAGATGTATCAACTTATGTTAGTGTAGCAACTCATGAAGTAGTTCTTTCATCATAAAAATACAAGAAAATATTAAATCTTTGAAGAAAGCATAATGACTGTATAAAATGAAGCAGATAACAAAAGCAGACCTCAGTGTAGCTAAAACAGTGTAGTTTATTTTATTTTTTTTAAAAAAATTATTAGTACAGAAGTTATACATCCTTTTCAACATAAGTAAGTTATAGTTTTAATCGAGGCTTAACTGGACTTTTACATTTTGCTATCATATCACAAAACATTAAATGTCATTTTATAAAATCATGTCTATAAAAATAAACAATGCTTACAGAGACACTTAGCTGAGTTCCTTCTTTAAGAGAAAAAAAAATACTAAAAATGAATGGTAACTGTGAAAAAAAAAAAGTATTATCCTTATCACCTAATAAAAATATTTTACTGAGGTAAAGAAATAAAAAAATAGAAATACTTGAAGATGAAATGGATATCTATAGGAAAACAGGTGATTGTTCACATTTGCAATACAGAATTTTTTTAAGTTTTTGCCATGAACACAGAAGTCATAACAGGTGAGAACACATGCCAAACAATGTCAGATAATACGTTCTATATGCATAGTATAACAGCAGTGATTTAAAAAGTACCATGAGAAGAAAAATCAGAAAATAGAGTAATCTCAATACTGTGACACTCAAAGCCCAACGAGATACCACACTTAGGAACATCAGAATAAGAATATAACAATATTTAAATATTTTTCAAAATAAGATTAATTAGCAAAAAATATGGAGACAATGATGGAGAATCTAAGAAAAAATATTCAGGAAAAAATAATCTTTCAGATGACTTCTGATTTGCATGATGAAAACTGCTGTTGACATGTTGTTAAATATCTCTTTCCTGGTTTTTTTCTGACTTTTAAAAAGGTCGTATTTCAAATCAATAGTCCCTCAGATCCATGAGATGTTAATATCACTGAAAAAAAATTATTTCTCAGCTATCTGTAAGTGAAAAAATGATACGAACAGTGATGAATGCACATTTGCATTCTTACTACAAGGTCTGGAGAACACTCCCTGGAGAACAAGACTATGGCTGTAAATATCCATCTACTACTACAACCAGGAGATCTGAACTGTGTGATCTTTCTTATCAAGTGAGCATTTGAATTATCAGATCACCAGCCACCTTTTCATGGGGCTCCCTTTCTTCCTTCTGTTGAAGTTTTCACTCTGCAATGTTCTTTCTGTAGGCCAAAACAAAGTGTTAACCAAGTTGTTGGCTTATGCATAGGCTTTCGTGTTAGAGAGAGAAACTGGGGAGGGGTCAACTAAATATTAAATTGCTAGCACAAAATGAACATCAAATGGAAATACACAGGTCAATAGTTTGTACTGTCCTCGATTCTTCTCTCTCTTGATATTTTGGACACATCAAATCCCTAAGAGTTGAAGTGTGTGTATAGATGTGCCTCTGTTAGGATGAAGAACTGAGCATTAAATCTCCCCTAAATGAGTTCCTTACCTACAAAGCTTTTGCTGTGAAGAATTGCTACTTCCCCTTGTCAATAGTTCTTTACATCAAACTTTTTGTTTTCCTCATCTTTTTTTCATATGTTCTGAAATTAATATTTCAACAGGTTTTTAAAGACTTTTTTTTTTTTTTCTAATTCTTACAGCACTAGTCTTTTAGTAAAGGCTTGACACAGGCTTTCACCCTCAGATCGTTGCATAAAGAGGCATACAAAAAGCCATGAAAAAATAGGATGCTTTTATACATAGTTACAGATTTATGAGTATGATGTAGGCAAACATGCACACAGGCAAATGCATTCGCATATGTATTCATTACAATCAATTTATACTACAAAAATAAGTGTCATTACATCAATTATAATAGACATGCTACAGTGATGAAAGATATGTGTGTCTCAGCAAGACTAATGTATACAATAAGCCAAAAGTAAATATTGTAATGCTTTCTTCCAAGTGGAAATTTTCAGGAATTTTCATTAAAATTCAATTTTGCATTTTCATAATAATTTCTACTATTTTTTACTAGTGCAGAAATGGGCTTTCTGCTTTTTTTTTTTTTTTTTTTTTTTTTTTGTATAAGGAATGTTAAGAAAGCTTTGCAATCTCTCACAGTTTCTTCTGACTCCTTTTTGTCTCCTGTGGATGACAGTCTAAAGTTCTGGAAGGGAAAACAGCATCTGCTCAAGAGTGTGAGATTACATGAAATCATAATCTAAAAGAGAAAATGTAGAAAATGTACTTTACTTGCCAAACTTTCACACTTTCTATCCAACTAGTTTTTTTTCTGGTGTTTGTGGGTTGTGGGTTTTGTTTTTTTTTTTTTTTTTTAAGTCACATGCTGTGTCACAACACAATAAAATACATTCAGGGCATGAGTAAGTTCATGTGTAAGTGTTACAACAATAATAAAAAAAATAGTAGAGGGATATGCTACAGACAAATGCCCTTTTTATTTTGACGAATCATCTAGATTCTGAAAGCTGAAGTAATTCCAGATTTAATTTCTGCTGGAAGTCCTTTCAGAAAGTCAGAAAGAAAAACTACCAAGAAATCTAATCCAATTCTTCAACAAGAACTAGAGATTCCAACTGGTCTGGCTTTATGCCAAGTTCATATCTGAATGATTCCCCATGAAATTTCATTACATGTAGGGTGCTTCAAAAGAAAATTGCCAGCTGTAAATGACCTCTATTCCAAACAAGCAACTGTTTTGACACTAAATAATGGGACATCATTCAGTAAGGAGAAAAGAAATGAATTATTGATTTCATGCAAATGATTCTACTTGTCTGCAGACTAAAATGCCACTTGTTACTCAGTCCTTCCAATTATTATATAGACACACAACTACAGCATAATGTTATTTCTTAACCATAAGGAGAAGTGTTGGGTTTCCTCCCATGGTACAAGCTAGTAAGCTCTGTAGAAAAACCTAAATAGAATAACTTTTATATATAACATTGGTAACACTGATCACCTAAACATTCCTGTCTCAATAATTTTTAGGAGGAAATAGCCAGGCTTCTGATCAGGTTAATTTATGTAAAAAAAATGAACCATGTCCTGTTGACACTAGTATTCACCTTTCATCTGTATGTAATCAAGCATGTGAGATAGGATACTTCAGAGATCAACCATCCTATCCAGAAAAAGCATCTAAAGAAAGTAAGATCCCACTCTAGAAATACTATATTTTAGTTATGGTTGAGAAAGTGTTGTCTGCAGCAAATCTGAAAAGAGTCTGAACCTATATATCTAATTTTGGTGTAGATGTAATTGAATGAGATAATTTCTGTTGACAATTACTAATTAACAAATTCTAGATACAAGAATCAGAAGAAGAATACTGCTTTATTTTTGATGTTTCTATCTTTGGGAAGAGGATATGCATGAGACTTTCAATTAATATAGCTCAGATACCTGCCTCAAATATCAACATTTCTGTCATTTTATCCTGTGAACTAATTCCTACCTATGATGTTAAGAAAATAATTTCTCACTTTTACATACGTAGGTTTTTAAGAAATACTCTAATAGGGTTTGGCTCCCTCCAATCTTCTTTTAGACAAATGAGTTTAGGATAATTACTAAAGGATTAGAATGCAGCAATTTTGATCCCCTTCAAGATACAAGCTCTGCAATAGACTGAAAAGTGTCTTGTCACTGTGACTATGCATCGACATGTTTTTGGTCTCTCCTTCTCTGAAAGACTGCAGCATCTGAGCTGAAACAGCCTCCCAGGGCTGGCTGTGGGTAGGTCTCACTCCTGAGTTGCCAACCTGATAAGCAGGGGATGATTTTGGGAACTGTCAGGAGTGTTCATTGGGGGGGCATCCATGTCACCCACCTTTTCCTCCTGTTATGCCTGCTGGAAAACATAGCAAAGCATGCAGAGAAATATTGTCCTACTACATACAAATACTTCAAGAGCATGGAACAGTGAAGCTCAGAGGGAAATGAATCCAGCTGTACAAAATCTCTTCTTACTGTACACCCTCATAGGAAGTAAAAGTCATAATCCTCATGGTTTCCAGAAAGCAAAGAATATATGACCACCCAGTCCCAATGAAATTCTATGTGGTGTAAGTTTACATCACAGCACCAGTATGTCTGTCAAATGATGAACAGTCCACCAGCATCTCCCAGTCCTTCAGTGCTGTGCTGTGCTGCATCCATAGCAACCATCAGTGCTCAGGATGAGGCCATGGCACTACTTGATGCTCAGCAAGCTGGAGATACAGTGCTACAGGTTGACTTTCTCACTTCCAACCATATAAATGTGGCAAAATGGAAGAACATAAATCCTGGCATAACCATCATGGAGTTACTTAGTTGCTTGTAAATCACTAAAAGGGTGGGAGGGAGGAGAGGAAACCAAAACATCCATTGAGGGGTATTTGTTGTTGCTATAAGCATGAGAGGGAGTTCTGGATTTGTATCTTGGAAAATCATGACCTTTCCCAGAGGGTTACTTAAATATTTGAAGCTACAGTTATCTCAAATATGCACCGATGTATATTCTTACCAAAAATTACTATAGAAATTATGCTTATGCTGCATCTAGTAAAGCACATGTTTACAGTTCATTTTCCTACTGAAAATGTATAAACATATCAGTTTCACCTTGAAAAACACTCACAATGGGAGAAAAATATAACATTGTTTATTTAGAAAATGTTTTTGTAAGAATATTTCTGCATTTATTTCAGCCTAGTGGGAGGATATGACCTTAAAAAAGACAAATTGTCACAAAAAGAATGGGAAGTAGAGATTTCAGAAATCTGTTACTCTCTGCTGATACTTGGGGACTC
>NW_008582274.1:0-5925 GCF_000691845.1 Merops nubicus | reverse complement strand
TCTTTCCCTTCCCCCATTTTCCACAATTTACACAGAATTTGATATTCAAAAATCTGCTTGCTTTTATGCCTTCAATGTACTTAGAAGTATTAAATATCTGTAACAAGCCTTGAAGTACTATCTGTGCAACATGTACTTATCTTCTTATTTATTTGAATAAAAATATAGTTTAAAGAAACAAAAGCTTTTGTGCAAGGCCAGCTTATTACATTCCTTATCTACTCCTTTTATTGTTCCTGGAATTTTAACTCAGAGTTTTTAGTGATGCTATCTACAACATCCTCCTCTCCCAAAACTTTTATCACATCACAACTGAAAGGGTAGTAAACTGTTAGTTAGAAGCAGAAAAGTACTGTCCAGAGCTGGGTCAGAGAAGGAAGTAAGAAAATTTTTCATATCATGATATTACAGCCACAGAAACTAGTAAATATAGAATGTCCTTGGAAATGTAAAATCACATACTTAGGCCTTAATTCTAGAAGGTATTTTGAGATTCAAAATTCATCTAACTTTATTTCTCAGCTAAGCACAGCATCCCATTAAATGTATCTGAATGAATTAAATAAAATATTGGGGTTTTTTTTAAAAAAATCTGTACAGAACATATTTGCTGTTGACTGATCTACCATAACAGGCTTATTCAGCAGAGTAATCCAGATCTCATTTCTGCTAAGAACTTATTCTTAAGTAAACTTTAAGGCTGTACATTAGTCACATGGAATACAGGTGTATGTATTCAATGGCTGAGAAGAGCTAAGCCAGTTGGCAGATATTGGGTTTTACCAAAAGAGACTCTGCTGCTGATGGATCAGAATGTGAATTTCTGTTAAATAACACATGAAAATTAAAAGTTATTTAAACCAATACTAACATGTACTCTTCATTTTGCTGTTGTCACTAAGGTAGGACTCTGTTGCACCCCTTGAGACCCATTTTTCCCACCTTTTCCAACTGAAATTCTCCATAACCACTTTGGAGTATGCAAAAAACTATGAGTAGATGCACACAGCTGTCAGTGTGAAGAAAAAGCTGAAAGGTGAGAAACTAGAGATCTGAGAAAGAGACGATTTCAGTAAATGTTTTTAATTGTCAGAAATTATACCAGAATAAAGAAGGCAAGGAGCAAGTAGTTTTAAAGAGCAATACGTTAGCAAGGAAGGATAGATTTGTAAGTACTTGAGAATATGCATACATGTGTCTCTGCATCTTTGTTCCCTTGAGGTCTGGCTGAAAAGCGACATAGTGGTACACCAGTATCAGCTCTGAGATACTTTGGGAAGAGAAAGAAATCTACATCACATCCAACAAAATTCATATAGTTCCGTTTTTGTGATAATGGTCTAGTTCTTTCTAAGTCAGGAAAAAAAAGTCAGGAAAGCTGTAAACCACTGTAGTGCTTAGGAAACGGGGAGGAAATTTGGGAAAACCAAACCAAAGACTTAGAGATACATAGTTTAGCATTTTATTTTATTTTTTCTCTTGTTCACACTGATAAGAACTACAAAGTATATTTCTACAGCCAGGCACATACTCAGGGAACAATATTTACATGGTGGTTTTGAAGGAAATATAGAATGTACTCTGACAATCTCTTTTAATCCAATAACAGCAAGAGAGCCATAATCAACTTTTCTGCTCAATTAATAAAACACTTACCATGTAGTTTTTGTGTGATTATTGTTACTCTATCAAACAGTGCCCAGGCATAGTTTAGTGTCCCACAGGTGGTTTGGAGGCACATTGCTGTTTTCAGGGAAAAGTGTTTGACCAGATGCTAACAAACCATGCACTTGTTCTTCAGGGCTAGGGAATGATCTAGGTTATACTAGATCACAGAATGTCTCTGTCTTTGACCAGAAGTATTATCCTGAACTAAGAAACATTTCCGTGTGACAGCTTTGTCAAATCTGATGTGTTCTTTTGGAAAGTGTCAGTTCTGATAAGCCTTCCCTTTGCAGCTGGAAACTTTTTATTGCAGAAAATTCCTGACTTTTATCCTGAAGTCCTCATTAAACAACATTCTGTTTTGATTTACTCTCTGACATAAACAGATATTGACAACTCCATCCTGCACTGACGTTTTACATGGTTTTTCTCTGCTAAAAATTCCTTAAAACACCTCTAAAACGAAAGGTATTTCATGGAACTAAAAATAGAAGGTTTTATTTAGATTTTCTAAAATCTTTGTTTATTTATTTGCTTAATACACTTTCAAAACAAATTAATGAGACATTGAACATGAGTATAGAGTTGGTATTTTCATTATTCTGGGCTTATTCCAGCAACTGCTCTGGAATAAGTTCCATTCTCTACGCTACTAAGCAACCTTGAGAAAATTAAGAAGGTTCTCAGTTTCCCTTTGAGTCAGAGAAAAACTGTCAAAATAGTTTAGTGCACTGCAGAATTAAATACCACATGAATATGATAATTATACTGTGGTCTGACAAGTTTTCCCTGCACTTTAACAGTGGGTTGCATTAGACATCCACAGAATATTTACTCTTCTTACAAAAGGAATTTGAAAACCTTGATGAATTTCAAAGGGTTTCCCCGTTCTGAGCTATGTTGCTCTGCAGGCGACATAAGTATGTACTGACCTAACTAATAACTGTAATAATAGCATCAGTAAAACGTCACTGACCATGTAACATATTACAAGCAAATTTAAATTGCCATGTAAGGCAATTCAAATGTACAGAAAGTTTCCTCCAAAACCAAAGAGAAACGTGAGCCCTGCAAGGTATTGAAAATTCTACTTTATCAGCTGCAAATTTGCAAGCAATTCATAAACTTCAACAGTTTTTTTTGAAAGCTCTTTCACAAGTATGTAAAAAATGTTCTCAATGTCAGTAATAAATGACAGGCGAGGAATTTTGGCAGCAAATGTTTCAGCTGTCCTCATGTAATGGATGAATATTTCCCGCCTTACATTAATTCATGTTACAACACATACACGGGAGAATGATAATAGGGTTCTTCCCTCATGCTTGTCATGTATAAAATATTGTACCAGTTCATAACATTAAAAGGGTGAGTAAGGCCAGACATTGCTTGAAAAGAAAAGGGAAACCTAAAGGTAACATCTTCAGTGTGAAATGTAGTATTCATGAACACTGTCAAATACCAGCCTCATCTCAAGTGCTGGCTCCTGCTAATTCTTACTGACAGCTGTTCTTGTGCTTACCTTGAGACATTTGGTTTTAAATGTCAGACTGGTTGGATCTTACTTCTTCTCTAAACATTCACCAAGCTGAGGAACATGTTCGCTAAAAAAATATAGGAAAGAAAAAAGAAAACATGTGCAAATGTGAAATGTGTGAAATGTTCTGTAAGGAGATTTCATTTCAGAGATGAATTATCCAAAGTAAATTTTTTTCTTTCTGTACCTCCTGAGATTACAAAATAGAGAGTTTCATGTATACAGTATCTACTACATGTAAGAGGAGACTAGTCTGCTAATAAACCTGTTTTTACAGCTCTTACACTGGTATACTCAAGTACTTGAGGGGAGGCATGGGCATGAAAAGACTTATCTGAACCCCTTAATTCTCAGTGGATAGCTGAATAAATTTACTACCTCTCTCATCCCTGCATGTCCAGTGGCTACTTCAAATGCTCATAAGAGAGTTTGCAAGGCTTATATTGAACCCTGTGTTGCCCCTTATGGTGAGAGAAATGAATGCCCTTGCACATTAGGAACTTAATCAGCCATTTAAATGGCTTTTTAACTCTCAACAGACCTGGCCCCTCCTTTGCCTCCTCTTTCTTATGTGTCCTTTAAGGAGTGCCATAAGAAGGCAGAAGTGAACATAAGGGAAGTAGTGGAATTTGATTGCTTCATACCGAGACTGAATGCCATCCCATGCAGTGTGTTTTCTTAAGGCCCCCAAGGTTTACCTCCCTTTATTGGACACGTGTGGAGTACTCATCGGACAGTGCCATATTTTTGGCATAGATTAATCTTTTTGTATGCATCTTTGCAGCACTTTGTGGAATCAAATATTGCATTAGAGGGAACAGAGTCACAACAGAGATAACTGAAAGCAACACTGGAATATTCTTTACTTTCTAGTATGACAGATCTTGGGGAATAATGTTACCTCATGTCAGGCCTCCAAGGAAATTGCAGTTCAGTAGGAACTAGACATAGTGCATTATTTTCTAAAGAGATGAGTATAAAATAATCAGAATGTGCAATACACCATTGTTTGAAAGTATAGCACTAGATAATGGTTAACTTGGGTAAACCAAGAAAACAGTGCTTCCTCCTGTTGAACTTGAGACCTGGTAGTGGGCACATCTATTTTTTCCCTTTCTCCTTCTTCCATGTCTGTGACTAAATGACTACTAAATGACTATCTCTGACCATCTTCTCACTGCCTAGAATGAAGTACAAAAGTCTGTACTTCTGATTGTCATTATATTTGCCATTAGTTTCAGAAAATGTTAAACCTAAACCAGCTGAGGATGTTCTCTGGGCTGTCATTCTGGAGGCTGCTAATCTATGGACATCACCCACAGACAGTCAAACACCAGTGCACAGTTCAAAATTAGGTGAACACTACTTGGACAGGAATCATCAGAATAAATGAATGTTATGAGAGAATTAGCATACAATAGTCAGCAATTGAAGCACCTCAGGTACTTATGAACAAATAACACTCAAAGTGTTCTGTGTTAAACATCTACCTGTAGCTCTGGGTATTATGATGCCTGTGGGATTCTTCTTGAAGGTCAGTATTTTCCTTGACAGATGTCAATCCTGTTTGGAGATGTGTGTAAAAACACATCCTGTAGCTTTCTCAGGAGATTTTGTAATCATCCTCTGCTATATGCATAGGAATAAACATAGCATTATATGCTGCTACGTGAAGGACCTAAAGCTGTTGCCGGCGCTCATACAGATTGGGCTATATTCAATTTCTCAGACATATCTGAGTTGCACTTTCTCATTGTGCTGTCACTGATCAAAATACAAAGTTTTGTTCCACAGGATTATGCACAGCTGAATTTATCCTACATTTGAGTTTAATCCAGGGTTCACTAATGCTCGCTAATATACTGGACTCTTAAGTAGACTCCCTAATCTTTTATGAACATGATACTGGAGTGTCACAGACATCTAGAGATATCCTACATACATTTTATATTGAAAGACTTACATTCATTTCCATCAATACTGAATATCTGTTTTGAATTGTCAACACTTAACTAAACCATTTTCCTCTAAAGATCTAGCTTTTATTTTACATATTTTTCCCAACTTCTTTGTTAGTTATTGTGGAAATATTTCTTAAGTCAATAAGGTCAACAACTCATCTATTTTAAATGAATAGGTTATATCAAAACAGCTTCAGTACCATTACTAATACATACAGAGGGAGTTTACAGTTTACAAGTTTATCCTGTGTGCTAATTACAGTGTAACTAACAAGACAATAAATTAAATCTACAAAATGAAGTCTTAGACATGAGCTGTACATCTGGAGACCAGGTAATACAACAATTGCAGGTAGGTATTCACTATACATTTAGAAAGGAGAAAACAATAGAAGTAATTATGATTAAATAAGGCTAATTTAGGTGGAAAAGGGGTTGCAATTAATGTCATAATCCAATTTGTTCTCCTTGCTAACAGATATAGAACTAAATGTGCCCATTAGCATACACTCTATGTACCCGGAGTCCATGTCATGTGCTATTAAACATTGTCAACTGTTTTGTACCATAGCCAGGATTAGATTAAATCCTGTTTCAGCTGTGTGCCTAAACCTGATTGCCGGTTCATTGGGTACATTTGGTTATAAATATCCTAGCAATGTTTCTAGAAACCCAGGCTTCCTAAACCCTTAGCTGCCATTTCTTCTACTAACTGTAGATGTATCACGTGTGATCTTTAAGACGAGGAAGCTGATGAGGCTTTCT
>NW_008582273.1:0-527 GCF_000691845.1 Merops nubicus | reverse complement strand
CAATCTCGACTCCCTCACAGTCAGGCAACAAAAAGGTGTGGACATGGGGGGAGGTAGCACAAGAACTGATAAATTACAGCAGAAAATATGGTCCTGTATAAACCCTGGAAGGAAAATAAAAATGAATTCGGCAAATAGGAGTTGAGGAACTTCCCCCCCCATGCCGGAAAAACCACAGCCACCGTGGCTGACTGCTCTCATTTTAAGACAGAGACCCCCCGATGCCGAAAAAACCACAGCCACCGTGGCTGACTGCTCTCATTTTAAGACAGAGAGAGGAGAACAGCTAATGAACCGTTAACAATGGTGGCTTTTGTGTTTGAAAAAAAAGGAATTCCCAAAGATTTAATGGATGGCTTACCCCTTGATAAACTGAGTAAACTGGTGGTAAAATGGCATAATCCAAAACAAAACTCACAGTTCAGGAAAGAAATCTCACCTGTTAAGCCCACTGCTCCCCCCTCTGAGAACATAGGCAGTATACAAAAGAAAGTTTTTTTTCAGAAGCAGGAAAACTAGAACCTCCA
>NW_008582272.1:4081-28337 GCF_000691845.1 Merops nubicus | reverse complement strand
GGAAGTGCCTGGAAAGCAGAGCAGTGGATTAGTGCGGTGCCGGAGCGGAGGTAGCCAGTGCCGCGCCTGAGTGGACAGGAGATGGTTTCTGGGTTTCTTCTTCTCGCCGCGTCCTGCCTGCGTGGGCCGGCGGCTGCCCCTGCTCACCTGGAGCCTGCTCGCTCCACACTCGGAGTTTAGCCCTGGATTTAACTCCGATCTTGACAGTAACCCAGCTCAGCCCGCACACAGGAGCTTGACTGGCTTTTTCCTCCGTGCGGTGGACTGTAAGATTACAAAGCACTTTTAGGAACGTCGTTCATGTGGTTAAGGTTACATTAAGTCAAGACACTTCAATGGTGTAAATGTGCAAATCGTGCTGTGGAATTGTTAGCTTTTAAACTGCACATAGGCCTAAGCTGACGTGTGAGCCTTGGTTTAAGTGAGTATGACGTCCTATGGCATGGAACATCCCTTTGGCTAGTTCAGGTCAGCTCCCTCCCACCTTCTTGTGGACCAGCTTGCTGCCAGAGCATGGGAAACTGGGAGATCCTTAACTTAGGATAGACACTACTTAGCAACAACTGTAACATCAGCATGTTGTCAAATCCAACACCCAGCACTGCACCAGCTACTAGGAAGAAAATTCACTCCATCCCAGCCAAAACCAGGACAGACCTCTATAAGCAACGTTTGTAAACTACGTTCAGACACTGGTGTGGATAGCGCAGGGAGGCTGTTGATGCCCCGTCACTGGGGCTGTTCCAGACCAGGTTGGCTGGGGCTTGCACAAACTGGTCTCGTGGGAAGTGTCCCTGCTCATGGCAAGAGGGCTGGAACTAGATGATGTTTAAGGTCCCTTCCAGCCAAAACCATTCTATGGCGCTGTATATAACCTAGGTCTGCCTCTTGTGAACAGAGATTATTTTGGTTAGGATACTTCAAAAGAAGTGAAGAGCCACAAAATACTCTTGCTTCTGAAAAAGTATATGGGTCTTAGGAGGTGCTTATGAATTTTAGAAAAATAATGTATTGCTCACAAAGTTTGTAATTTCTGTTGTAAACATTTTTTTTTAGCCCTTACAATCTTCAGCAATATCTTCTACACACATTCTTTATGTTGTATAGTTGTTTTCTTGTGGCAAAAATAGACTGGCCATACCTTTTACTCTAATCAACAGTTGTTCAGGTTTGGGACTTTTTGCTTTAAAGTCATAGAAGAGAGTCATTAAGGTTGGAAAAGCTCTCCAAGATCATCGAATCCAATCATGTCACAGTACTGAAAAGATGCCTGGGGATTTATGTTTTAATACACACTTTTTAAAACCTTTACATGCTATCTATGATGTTCCAAAGTATCTATACAAAGAGACTGCAGAACTGAAGATCTCTCTAGATAAAGATCTAATTGTGTAACATTTGAATGCAATAGCATGTGATAGCATTTCTAGTAGTTTGTTTTTTTTTTTTTTATTTCACAATCTTACTATCTTTCAGTGAAAAATTAGCTGGATTCTAAAATAAATTCTTCGTCTTGTTTGATGTGTGGAAATCCCTTCGTGCATAACCGTTTACACAGTGGTACTGAGAGGCTTGTGGAACATGTTCTCAGTGTCCTGTGGGAACACTTAGAAGAGAATTGGATAATGATTCTTACTTTCTTTTGTTTCAAAACCAGGGATGTTGTGGAAACAGAAGAGCATTATAAGAGCAGGTGGCGATCCATATGGATTATGTATCTTACCATGTTTCTCAGTAGTGTAGGTGAGTAAAACACAGGTGGATTTCAGTGTTACCTCCTTAATGCATCTATTTTGGTTTAAAATATGACGGTTTTCTAGAGTTTAGCTGCATAGCTGCTTTAATGCTACTGTTCATTTATAACTTTAAAAAGGTGCATTTTCTGATTCTTCAAAAAGGAAGATAAAACTAGAAAATCAAAGTTATATTTGATAAGTTAAATAATACTGTGTTTTTAGACTATGTGACCTATTACTTAAACCTTTGGTTAATGGCTCTGTAGTAGTTTGGGATAAAAGATAGTGGCAGAGTAAGTTTATTGCTCAGAGCAAAACAAAGGTCACACTTTTCTCATCCAAAGTGAAACTTCTAGGGAATGGAAACAGAAATAACACAGAGTTGTTAAGAGGTAACACCTTTGTGGGCATGTATGTTCCCTATTTCAGAATGGGATTGAGAGGAGATTCTCTCATACAGGATTTTGCATCTCCTCTGCACAACAAATTACTGTTTCATTCTTAAATAACTGCCCCTGGAAAGAAGACTTCTGGTGGTTTTTTTTACTATTGGTGATTAAAATTTCTTTGATAAATTAATATTAATACGTCAGTGTATCAGGAAGTTATTTTTGCTCTAAGGGCCTTGTGATTCCATTGGGAGGACAAATCCCATGTGGTTTGCTTGGCACGTCAGTGTTCGTTTCATCAATGTTTTTTTTTATTTGGTCTGTATGCACCTATAAGATATCCTTTTAAACATAGTTCCTCCTGTTAGGAGGAATTATCACTCCTTACCCAAATACATAATACATATTTTTTTGAGGTGACAGACTGATGCAGTTTTAGACTATAGTACACTTAGGAGCAGAAGCATGAACCTGTAATAACTGTTTCAGTAAAGCAATTTACTGATAAACACTGCAAATTAACTTTGGTTATGTTCTTATTGCATTGCAGGTTTCTCAATTGTAATTATGTCTGTGTGGCCATATCTCCAAAAGGTTTGTTAATTTTTAATATTATTTTTTTAATTAAAGAGAACAGAAGACTTCTGCTCAGAAAGAATGTAGTACAAAACTTAGCACCCTATTTAGGAAATGAAACAGTAGAGGGAAGCATGTGTTCATAAGGGACTTTTATTTTGCCATTCACTTAGGTTTCATTCATGTAAAATCTGTCAGTCGATTTGCTGAATTGATGAAGGTACCTCATAATGCAGAGATGTTTGGTTTTACAATATAATTTTACTGTTTTCTTGGGCAGTGAATCAATAGAAATCTCATCTGAATGCTTTTTTACTGTTCAAATGTAATACTCAAGGCTTGTCTGCACTCTGGGAAAAAAAAAAAAGGAAGCTGAACTTTCACCTAGTCTGCGCTAGGATTTGACTGCTCCTGGAATTGAAGAAGGCAGTTTCAAATGCAAATTTGGAAGAACGTATCCTGGGCAGGGCCCTAGAGGTATCGATAAAATTGAAGCTGGTGCTGAATTCTGGGAGCAGGAAAGAAAATGCATCACCAGCTTTGTAAACCAGGACAGACTCAGGCATGTGCAGAGATGACTCGGGTGATTCTTCGCTCCTGGCACGCGAGCTGCCTAATGTGCTGCCACAGTTCTGGCTCTGGCCTGTAACATCAGCAGTGCTGTATGAGAACTGCCTGAGTTTGTGGCAAGTGAGCCATTTCCAGTCTCTAAGCAAGGAGCTTTTTCTTGGCTCGGTGCATTGCTGGAGGCCGTTAGCCGAGGTTTGTTGCCCCATACGAGTCCTGCATGGAAAGAACCCTCCTGAGCAGCCCGGGCCGGTGTGTTTGTGTCACACTGCAGACGGGCTGACTTGTTCAGCCTGCATTGCTTTCTGCCATATACTCTGAGAATTCCAGCACGGGGCCTTAGGTTTAGCGTCCAATTCTAAAATGTTTTTGCTGATACTATAAAATACTATACTATTGTATTCATAGAACTGATTCATTTGTTTCTGCAGATTGATCCGACGGCAGATGCAAGTTTCTTGGGCTGGATTATAGCTTCATATAGCATTGGCCAAATGGTTGCCTCTCCCTTGTTTGGCTTGTGGTCCAATTACAGGCCAAGGAGAGAACCTCTCGTTGTTTCAACTGCTATTTCAGTAGGTGCTAATTGTCTTTATGCCTATGTCCACGTACCCCATTCACACAACAAATACTACATGCTGACTGCACGTGCTCTTGTGGGATTCGGAGCAGGTAACCACAGCAGAATTCACATTTCTGAAAATTATTAAATTCTACGTCTTGTGTAAGATAATTAACATGAGATTTTAGTACCAGCTTTACCATTATTTGGATGAGAACTTATTACTTAGCAGAGCAAAGCATCTGCCCATACTAGTTTATAATAAAATTGTGTACTTGTGTGGTTGTGTATAAATACTAGACAGAGTGCTGGGGTTTATTTTCTTGCAAAATGAGAAGTCCTCCCCATAATAAATACAACTGGGTGATTTAAGTATATGATTTAATAACACATAAACACTGTCTTGGTTTTGATTTTTAAGGAAACGTGGCTGTGGTTCGATCGTATATTGCGGGTGCCACTTCTCTGACAGAAAGAACGAGTGCCATGGCCAATACCAGTGCCTGCCAAGCAGTTGGCTTCATATTAGGACCAGGTAAAGCCTATCTTCTTTCCTCACTTCTCTAATACTTTTTAGGGTGAAATTTGGCATTGAATGTAGTAATCCTCAGCAGCTGTATGTTTGGGATATTAAGGCATAGTTTGTCAGTGGTATCAAAATGGAATAAATAGGGTTCATTTATATATACTTGTGTATGCCAATCCAAATGAAATAGTCTAGTCCAAAGAAATTCAAATTGTTTGTAGTTAAAAACTATCTGGTTTGGATTGCTGGCTGCAGGTTAAAACAAGTTCCAAGTTGCTCTGTACTAGCCCCCACTTAATAGTCTAGGACTAATTGCACTTTATTCATGGAGGAGGGAATTTAACATTACTGTTCAAACATTGTGGCAAACATTTCCACCTTTCCTAAATGACTGAAAATTTCACCTTGCCTCACATATTGTAGAAAACACCATCCAACAGATCTTTCTGGTCTTGTAGTGACAGTCACAAAATCTTCATATTGGGAAAAATTTGAAAACATAGCACAGGTGGTACAGAGAACTAAGGGAATAAAGAGCTTGGGGGGGGGATGTTAGGTCAGATGCAGCTGTGGCTCCAGAGGTACTCTGCTTCATGGAAGAAATGTGACAGACTCACCTTATGTTGCAGAGCCTCTACTGATACTTGTGTTCTATAGCTGGAGGTTAAGATTATCCAATTAGTAGACCTGAAGTGCTCTGTGTGTGGTGATATAATGAGCTGGATGCTTAGGGCTGAGATTTTTTTCTCCCATTGACTTAGTGCTGTTGATAGAGCATTAAAGGGTCTACAGCAACAAAACATCTATGTTCTTTGAGTGATTTGCACAAAGTATAAGTTTAGGTAATTACCTTTCCTAATTTGATAGGGACTCTCAGTCTGTATCCGAGCAGCAGCAAGCAAATGACCTGATCTTAGGATCTTTTGTGCTTCACCAATTTGAATTTATTTATCATTCTAATAAAAAATCTCCCACAACTTATTTTCTCTCTAGCTTGCCCTTAGCAGGAGGAATAGTCCAGTCCCACAGCCAAGGTTTTCCATGTAGGGGGAAGAGGAAACAGAGTAAACCTGCTGTCTGCGCATGGCCAGGAAAACTAACCACTGGGACCCTCAGAATTCAGTTCCAGTTCTCTGAGTGTCATGCTGCTATTTATACAGTGTGCTTGCATGTAGCCAAGTAGTTTTCTGACTAGTTGAGATCCCACTGGCATCCATCAGTTTATTCACAGTAAAATTCTCAAAATGTAAAAGGATTGACAGGTGTAAGATTTAAATTTTACTATGAAACTGGATAAGCAAAGTTGTTCTGTGTTTATTCTATATGTGTTCTAATGTTTTCTTAATGATTCTCAAGTTATCTTAATAGAAATATGGTTTTAAGTTTTTCAGACATGCTTTACACTAATTGGAGAAGAAGGAATAACATGGAAATTAATTGATCTTCAGCTGAACATGTATACAGCACCAGTTTTATTTGGAGCTGTCTTAGGAGTTATTAATATTATTCTCATCTTTCTCATACTCAGGTAATCAAGTCAAAAAAAGAGACATATTCTACCTTGTTTTAGTGGATGGCCTGTAACAATTAATATGGGGCCCAGGAGGAGGAGTAATAAGCCTGAAATTCAGAGCCCTAAAACTATAAGCTGCTACTTAATTTTTCAGTATTTCTACATTCTTTAATATGTACTTTCTTCATTTTGCTCATAAACTAATTATACCAACATTATGGCTAGAATGTAAACTGATTAAAGAAATTGTAGCTGTGTATTAGCTTGTTATTTAGCTTAACCTTGATAGATTTTTATGTTGATGGTTTCTGCCCATGTTTTTCCTCTGAAAAGAAATATAGTTAACTTGCCTGTAGGGTTCTCACTGTCTGTCTTTTGAGGATCTCGAAGGGGGATTTTTATGCCTTATCCCATCGGTGGCAGTGAGGAGAGGGGAGATGCACACAGATAGGTGATGTTCTCCCACTAGAGTATTTCCTTTCTTGGACATGCTGGTGGTCACTACAGTCTAATGCAGGCTACACAGGTGATGTTTAAAAGAGCTGGGAATAATCAGAATATAAGATTATGCCATTTAGGAAGATATTATTAGAAACTTCGTAGACCAAATAAATAAATATGTGTATTAATGAAAACAGTTTTAAATTTCTAGAGAGCATCGAGTGGATGACATGGGACGGCAGTGCAAAAGTGTCAATTCTGAAGGAGAAGGTATCTATGTTTTCTTGAAAACTTATTCTATGATAGTAATTTTGAAGTTCTTTGTTATTATATACAAGGATTTGGAAGTATTCTAAAGTCTGATGGATTTGGAACTCCAAGTGGAAAACAGGTGGCATCTCTAACTGGGCTAGAAAATTATTTGTGTCCACATCGTGTCTGTATGTGTCCACAGAACAAAGGGAAAGAAAAAAAAAGTAAAATTGTATGGATGCTTCCAGACTTTCACCCTGGAACCATCTGTTCTGAGAGACAGCATGAAGTGAATATGGACATCAAAAAAATCTCCCTTAACTTCTACTCTGCAGTCACGCTTCTCTTTTGTTCTGTATCATGCTGAGTTGTTGCCATTACTGCCCATCAGCTTTCACACACGGCATCTTGCTGAAAGGTGTGTGTTGTCTAAGTAAGTTTCGTTGGTGAGAGTAAAATTCAGTAATTGCAACAGCTTATCTTCAATATATACCCTCTTTGTACACAGTTCAAATTTTTTAAAATGTTGTATAGTTTTCACTTGAAGAATACAAAGTGAACGAAAGATAATC
Organism: Merops nubicus; assembly: GCF_000691845.1. Lineage (NCBI taxonomy): Eukaryota > Metazoa > Chordata > Aves > Coraciiformes > Meropidae > Merops > Merops nubicus. Next base: position 21,203 of record NW_008582272.1, on the reverse strand, counting down.
TTAAACCTCTTTTAAAATGTACGGAATTCACTAGTTTCAGTATTAGTTTTCTGTTTAAGAAGGGAGTTGTGTGCACACACCACACATGGGTACTTTGCATATGAAGACACTACACCCAGAGTAGAGGGACAAAGGCTCTGTGGTGGTGGAATTCTCCTGCTGTGTACTTTTGGCCTTGCAAGAGGAACTGGAAGCGTTTCAGTTTCCAATGATAAGATATTTAAAGAAGTTTCCTTATGTTGCTGGCAGTCAGGACTTGTCAGTCCCAGCATTACAATGGGACAACAGGTGGTAGAAACATTTCCCTCCCTTTTGATTTAAACATGTTGTACGTAGATGTCACAATATAACTGCCTAGCTGCCCACCCACCTGCATGTTAAATACTTAACAGAGTGGGGAAATCATTAGTGTTAGTCATTTCTGGTTGTGCTAAAAAAACTCTTATGTGCAGTTTCTAATACTCTTCTCTTGTGTTACAGAAAACGATGCTGTGGATCAGGACACAGAAGGAAATGTTGACCACGTTGCTGTGGTAGCACTCAATTTTCTTTTCTTTGTCATCTTGTTTGTGTTTGCTGTCTTTGAAACGTAAGTTTGCCTATTTTCTCTCAAAATACTTAGACTTGTGACGTAGTTAGATTGAGTGTGCATGTAAAGGCTTTTCTGTTGCACACATTTTCTTAACCACAGAAGACCAAAACCATATGAAGTCAAATTGATTTGTACTGATACAGAACAATGAATTCAAGGTCAGTAATAAATGAAAATATGTAGCATACTGTTAGTGGTATATGAAGTGTTCATGTAAAAGCTTTCGAATGAATGCAAACCCATATCCTCACATTTTTAAGTGTTACAAAAAAAGCAGCTTAACTTGGGCTACCTAAAATCTTCAGACAAAACTCTCTTCAGTTGAGTGCCTTGTTCTATACTTTTTAAATTTTTTTTGTAATTTCTTAGCATGATTCTGATTAGCTCTAAAAGCTGCAGTGAAGCTCTTAGTAATGATTATTTCAGTAATGATGAAAACAATTGTTTGATGTAATTAATGCAATTGTATTCTTAAATGCACTACTTTGCATGATTTTATTTTTACCTAAAGAGATATGTTGCCCATTCCCAAATTTTCTGTGTATAAGAAAACAAGTAAAACATAGTGGCATTACCTCAGACAGACATACTTCCTTTTTTAATTTATAAAAGATTCAATTTTTAAGCCAAATTTTTTTAAATTTCTTTTAACAATATGTCTCGGTCTTAATTGAGAGCCTAGAGACTGGTTGCTAAAACCAAAACAGTATTAGATGTTTATTACTTTGATACTCACTGAGCCTGATTTTTTGTTTTCTTTCTTTATTGCTTTGCTTGAACTCCACCTTTCCATTAAATAGATCGATGAGGCTTCAGAGTATGGCTGATGTAATGCAGTTGTGAATTTTGTGTAGTGGATTTAGTTTTAATACATGATGTGTGACAGAATTAGTTGAAAAGTAGCCTATGTTTTCTGATATGTCCATCATCAGGAAGGGCTTCTATAAAACTGTGATGTTTGGGACAAAATATGTATGGAAATGGCTGTACAGAAGAAAGTTTTTTTAAATTAATGTTATTTTGTTCTGTCCATTTAGTATAGCTACTCCACTGACAATGGATATGTATTCCTGGACCAGGAAAGAAGCTGTTTTTTATAATGGAATAATCCTTAGTGTGGTTGGCATTGAATCAGTTATTGTTTTCATGGTGGTTAAAATGCTATCTAAAAGGTAAGTTTTTTGGAGTTTATCAGAATTATATTACTTACACTAGCTAAGTGTGAGAAGCTTTATGGCAATGCCAAATCTGCATTAGTTAACTTGTTAATGAATTTGAATTTAGTATGACAATGGTGTATTTCCAGTTTTGGCACGGCCATGATGCTGTGGTGGCTCTTTATCCTCTTAACATAACCCCTTTGTCTTTTATCTTTGAATCACAAAAAACCCAGGGTTTTAAGTTGCTGTGATTTTGCAATTTTTGTTGCAGGTGTTTTGGGCAGGCATCTTTTCAACACACTAATGGGCTCTGTCATTAGCACCTTCGTAAATTTTCCTTTAATTAAATATTTAATTGTGAGTTTGTTGTTTGACAGGACTGGTGAGCGTGCCATACTCCATGGAGGCTTACTGATTGTCTTGGTTGGATTCTTTATCTTACTACCTTGGGGGAAAAAATTACCAAATATCCAGTGGCAAGGTATAAATCAAGTCATACTAAACTATCATTGTAATGTTTTACTGAAAGCTTTTTGTTGTATTTTTTTCCTTAATGGCATGCGTAACATGTTTTTCCAGAAATAAAGAACAACTCCATTCCCAGAGCAGCTGCCACGGAAATGCTGATGCCTTTCTGGAGTTGGCAAGCAGTGCAGCTCCCAGACAACCACACAGCGGAACCCGTAGGCTGCCCTGTCACCCAGTCCTGGTGCCTGAATACTCCCAGGATCTACCTGGCCCAGTATATCAGCTCTGACATACTCATAGGACTGGGTTACCCAGTTTGTAATGTCATGTCCTACACTTTATACTCAAAAATTCTGGGACCGAAGCCTCAGGTAAGCATGATGCCTAAACCCATAATTTCATTTGCTCCCCAGGACTTGGACTCTTCTTTATTAGAAGGAGGAGGGATCTAACTAAAATTCCTTTTGCCATCAGCCAAATAATGGTACATTTCAACTGGGGCAGAAGTTTCCAGGAACTTTTTTAAAATCTGAGGCAAGTCTCCAGAGGAATTGGAAGGCAAGGCTTTTACTATCATTTATGGCAAATCTTACAGCGTGAAAATTTCGGAACAACTAAGCCCAAAGCTTGTGGCTCTCACAGGTGTTCTGGAGGTCTCCTTTTTGTAACAACCAATTATATATTTGGAATATCAGCATGCAGAAATGTGCCTTTTACTAAGTACATTAAAGACTACAAATGCTATGATTGTTATTGACATTTTACAGTGGTGAAACCCATAGCAAGCTGATATTACTGCTTAAGAAAAAATTTTCTTCCTTTTTCACCAGTGGTCTCATTTTTCCACGTTACATTTTGCTGTAAGAGACTCAATGCTTTGAGCCAGAACGCCTTTTATTGGAAAGCCTTGAGAGTGTGTAGCTCAGTGAACCCTTTGAATTAATCCTTAGAGAAGCTGAGTAGTACTCTTGGAAACAAGGCACTCAGTATCTTCATAAGTGGCAATAAGAATGACCAGCAGTTGCTTAAACACTTCTATGTTTTCTAATTAAGATAAGTGGTGAGAATCATTGACTGGCCACATAATTCCTGTATCACTAACATAAGCTTTTGATCTTCTGTAGGGTGTCTACATGGGATGGTTAACTGCCTCTGGAAGTGGAGCACGAATACTTGGACCTGTTTTTGTGAGCCAAGTATACACTCACCTAGGACCACGCTGGGCTTTTAGCTTAATCTGTGGAGTAGTTGTCCTCTCTCTCTTACTCTTAGAGATAGTATACAAGAGACTGATTGCATTTTCTGTCAGATATGGAAGGATGCAAGAAGCAAATTGTTAAAAAAACCCAAAACTAAACCCAACCAAAAATAATACTTCAGTTTATTACTACTGTTTAATGAGGAGAACCTAACCACTGACCTTGTTGGCTGTATGCTGAGAACTGTAGATCTGTAGTTACATGTCGACAGAAGATGTAACTTGGTTGCACCTGCTGCAACAGAGCTTTTGCATTCTGCTTTCCTAGCAGCAGGGGAGGAGATGTGAACTGCTTAGATGAATACAGTGGCACATTTGAAGTGTGGACAGTTTAAATGATGCACTGAAAGCAGCTGTGAAGGTCACAAGTTACGTGCATCCTTCCTGGAAAGAAGTAGAAATATTTATCTTGATTCTGTGAATCAGGGTTAGTAACTCTCACAACTACAAGGTTAGTTGAGTTGCACACACTTTGTGTGGGGACATCACAACATCTGTGAACCTGCTGGTGTCCAGTTTGCTAGCTCGTAAACACGGGTTAATGGAACATGCTTCACTTTGGGAACTGCTACGCATCGGTACATCTTCTCCAGGAGCTCAGGGGACTGCGGCAGCAGTGTAGGGGGAGGCAGGGGCTGACTTCACACACGGTTTATGTGGGATTTGGGTGTTTTAAGTTGGTTATGAGCCGTTGAAAATTACAGCCTCAGGGGCTGTTACTCCAACTGCATTGCACCATATGGCAATTATTCTTGTACTGTTTTGCTGAATGCCTTTTTGTAGCAAGAAAGCACGGAGTTGAATTATGCACAGCTTTTCTTAACTTTACTACAAGGAGGAAACACTAAGCATGAGTTTACATTACCTTTGTCATTATTTGTGAGAACAAATGTACTGTGCTGAGCAACCAGTCTTACTGTTAAATAGGAAACTGGCTTCTCAGATGTTGATTATTGTTTGTGGGCTTACTTTTATTCTGATAATAAGAGTATGAGAAACAAGAATTTACAGTGTTTGAATCATTGTGTTTATTTTTAAAAGTTAAATCATTTTCCTTCATAATGTGGCCTAAGCTTGGGGTTTGTTTTATCTGTTTAATACTAATGGGGGAAAAAAATCTAGAATAACTTCAGTATCAGGGTTGTAGCTGCTGATAACATGTCTAATATTGGAAGGCTACTGAACTTAATAAACATAGCTAAGCATTCCTATGTAATCAATTGTTCAAACACTAAAAGACTACTGAATTAAAAGATTATTTTTTCAATACTACTGAAGGGAATACAGAAGTTTCTTTTCTCTCTCAGCCTTTCCTGTTGCAGAATCACAAAATGTTATGAGCAAAGATTTCACTTTTATAAGCATTTCTTTTAAATGCTGATTCATAGTAAATAGTATCAGAAATAAACTGTTTTGATGATGAAAACAGACTGCAAAATGAAGACTTAAGAGTTACAGCAGCCAAAAGTTACTTCAGTCATGAGAAATTGGTGTTACCTCAAACATGAGAAATGTGGGAACCTTCAAAATGCTAACAGGGTTAGGATTTTGTGTTCCACAACTCAGTTTGTGCTGGAAGTATAGATGTTGTAGGGGTTTTCATTACTGGTGTTCTTCAGGCTAACTTGCTTTGGATTGTGTTGTAGCTTTTTTCAAGTGTTGGGGATAAGACTAGATCTGAGTCTCTTCCCCTGTGAGTCCCTGAAGAATACAGAAAATCCCTAAAAAGGGGTAGCCCACACATGAATAGATTTACGTAACGATGAAAGTAAGAAAGCAAGGTTTGAAATTCTTTGGCCATGAGAGCTGTTTTTATTTCCCTCATTTGGCTGTGTTTTAAGCTATGGCTCGTTTGTTACAGATCAACAAAAACATGTTTTTTGTAGGACTGAGAGGATGATATTCACAAGTAGAGCTTCTGGTTTTGTTTTCTTTTTATCCTGGTTAGCAAGGTAATAAAAAAACTGCACTTATATCACAGTGTTCCTTACAAGCTGGCTGATTGTTCTCTCTAAGCATTTATTCCTTCCTGTCCCCTGTTGTTTCCCTAAGTGTTCTTCAATTATTTGTGTATTTAGCTTGTACACCAGACTTGATTATACTACATTTGAAGTAAAAATCAGTCTGGCTGCTAATGTAATTTTTAACATGCAGTGCTGACCCGTGTTTTACCAAGGTTGACTTGCTCCTTTAAAGTGGTTCTTCTAGGAAAGCTGTATTTATGTGCATGCAACATTTGCATTTACAGGTACATTCAGGAAAACCTTGGAGTCTGCATGGCAGCTATGCATCCTACTTGGTTTATCGAAGACTGGGAACAGTGAAGTCTGGAAAAACATACAAAGTGCAGTGCAGTTTTTCAGTTCAGCAAATTAGAAGTAACTGTGCAACAGTTTTATACTGTTCCTCCCAAGCTTCACCCAGCCCTATGTGCCCAGCATACCATCATATGCTGTAAGAAAGCAGATGGGCTCCTGTTCAGCTGTTCAGAAAGGAGACCAGCTCCTATACACTGAGCTTAACACTTAAAGGAAAGGGCTCTCATTAAACCATCACTTGAACATGAAAACAAATAGATCTGGACCATTACCACTGCATTTATTTTTTTTCCTGTATGAAATGCTTGTGCAGGGAAGTTAAAGCTGCTGCTACAAAAGATAAAAACAGTTATAAAAACATATACATATTTACATATATTACTTGTAAGACGTAAAAATATAAGTTATTTACAAATACAAACACTTCAACAGCACAGATGCATTTTCCTTGATTGTTGGCACTGAGAAAGCAGTGGAAGAAAAAAAAAAAAACCACTACCAACAGATTCAAATTATTTCCAAAAAGTTGATGCTATCTAGAACCAAGTTGCTCAAAGTTTTGCTTGAGCAAGATTATCCATCCTTCTTAGGAAGAACGTGTTTTATATGATACAAGTCATTTGCTATGTGTAAACAGAACAACCCTTCCCTTCCTATGTATTTTTTTTTACCAGCTTTTGGAATAATTTCTGTATAAGCTGAGTAAGATCAGTCACTTTACTTGAAAGTCAGTGAGTTTATTAAGCTCTTATGTCCTGACACCTGCTTTGCTTTAATCAGTGGGGACCAGCTGGATTGGTAAACATCACAAGAATAGAGGACAGACAGTGCAGCTTCTCTTTGATGTATTCTGGCAACTTATCGTTTTCTCCATACCTAGAAAGGGAAACGAGCACAGAAAAACTTAGATGCTTGAAACAATTTATTTCAGGACAGTATAATTATTTCAAAACTTGCCTGTAAGTAGGCAAACCAGTAAGTCAAGCAGATTTTAAGGACGTCTAGACACATTAAATGGTGCTTGATGGCTTCAATCTAGGCTCCCCTTCCCTATAACTGAGAAAGTGTTTCAGATTAAAATATCTGAATGATGTTTAATGCTGCAATAACATCTGAATGGAATATGTATTACTGTCTCAAACTCTGCAGAGAGGAAGCATGTTACTGAGTGGCTATGTTTGTGTGGCAAGTGCCCAGTGTCCAAAAGATAGACCTGAAGTACTCAGGTGAAGCTTTGCCTAGGCCTCAATGTTGGCATCTATGTCCCTAAACTGACAGTGTTTAAAAAAAAAAAAAAAAGTAGTATTAAAAACTTATTTTACTTCCTCTCCCTCTTTTAAATACTGTACAGGAACAGTGGCTATACTGTAGATACCAAGTAGATACATACTCAAGCTTTTTTTTGACTCAGAGTTCAAAGGTGTAGGTGTTTCTCTTCATTTGAGTTTATATAAGCTGATCAACTGAGAAATGGTTGAAAAGCTAAGTTTTAAGATTTACAAAACAAAATGAATAGCAGCTATAAGTTTACCTTAGGTCGAACAGCCTTGCACTAAAAAAACCCAACTATTTTTATAGCAGCAACAGACTCACCTGGTTGTCTGGCCTTCTGGAGATGTATAAGTGATAGAAGAAACACCAGCTTGGGCTACCAGTTGGGACCCATCATTAAACTGAACCCACACTGCTCCACTGGTCAGCTAATGAGAGAAGTTGTGTTACAATTTGAGGATGTAGAAAAAATGCTAGGTACGTAATATTCTAATCTAGTAATATTTGAGAGTTCATAGCTATATATAGTCTCAAGTTTATATATATAAAGCAAACTTCTGCTAGGACAGGAAGCTTACTTTATCTGGATTATCAGAGAACCATTTTTTAACTCTAAAGCTGGTTCTAATGAAGAGCAGATGAAAAATCCCTCTTAGGAAACAGCTTGCCTGTTGCATACACAGACTTTGTATTCTACAGATCTGGTACATATCTGTTAAAAAAACACTTTGTTGTGACACCTTTACAGCTGCATTAATGAACAGACAGAACTTTTAACAGGTTCAATTTTTTACTAGAGGTAAATTTAAATGTCAGAAGACACTGAAACAGGCAATACCCACAAGAAAACTGTGGTAACTGAAATACTAAACTATTACCTTGCGTTTTTCTACTCTCATAGCTCACCATGGAATTTATTTAAGATGCTTATTGGGAAGGATCTTGCCACATACCATTTTTGAGAGTTAAACTGTAGCAGAACACAACTGCTCACAAATGAAGTTTGAAGTTAATGACTTAAAAATATGCATCCCAGGTTTAAAGGAAGAAAAGAACAGGCTTCCCTCCTTTATCACTATTCATTTCTCACCTGAGAAGCCCAACCAACATTTTTCACAAAGACAGATTTTAAAAGTTGGGCTGAATTTGGACTGTATTCAGTTTGCTGAGCAGGGGAGCACGTAGTTTCAGCAGTGTTAGTCATAAATGCAGACTTTTCATACGACACCACCTAAAACCCAGAAACACACAGGATTAGCAGCCTTAGTATTAATCCAACTGATTATGTACCAGCTAGAGTGGTCGATTACTACCTGTTTTCATCTTTTCATATATACAGTTTTAGCCTATATGCTTCATTTAACAGCATTAGATTATAAACTCCCCACAGGATTTGGTATGACTTTGTCAGTAGCATGACAGTTCTACTGCTTTCCTGTACTCACAAAAAAATTAGTTGTAATCAAAGTCAACATTTCTAGTTAATATGCTCACAAATAGCTAATAAAACCCCACCTCACACAAATGTAATAGCATTAATTCAAATATAACAGCAATAATTGAATTGCTGCTGGAGAGTAGCCTCCACTGCATGTTCTTGTGTACTTACAGGAGGAGCAGCGTTTGGAGTTAGAACTGGAGTAGGACTGGCAGCTGTATTTCTATCCAGCTCCATGACTTCTTTTGTACAGTTCATCTTTTCCAACAGTGGAGGTGCTACAGCCTGCGGCGATTCCATGTTGCCAGGTTTTCTGGAAAAATGAGATGAATTGAGAAAAGGTCTGTCCTAAGAGGCCTACAGAACCAAGTGAGGAGATGTAACAAATCCTTCAGTTTACCAGAGACTGTGCAGAGCACTTAATGGCACTGGTCTTCTGCAGGACTGTTTTTAGACATGCTAATTGTTAGCCTCATTTCGTCTAAATCCCCAAGTGTCTGTTGTCCTAGTACCAAAGGAGGCTTTGCAGGCCCAGAGTAAGGTGTTCGTACGTGCTACCAAGTGAGTATCTATATCTTACTAACAACTAGGAGCCTCTGCTACACAGCCCTGGTTTCTGCAAACGTGAGATGCAGATGACTGTTCAGTGAGCATGTTCAAATGCAGAAATACTTTCAAGTGAAAGATACTACCTTCCAACAATTATTGGAAAAAATGGAACACTTCCACTCCTTTTTTCTTCTTCCAAAACAGCAGATTCCAACGCAAGGCATATACGATGTCCCTGCAATGAGAAGGAGCTTGTTGAAGTTTTAATTGAGAAGAGTGTAACTACTTCATACATGGTTAGCATGGCAGGGGAGCCTCAACAAGGAAATGCTTTTTTCAGCGGTACTGAACATCCACAATAGTTGCACTCAGGTACCACAGAGGCGACTCACAAAGCAACAGCAAGGCTGCCTTGTAACTTCAGCATATCTGGAGCTATAATCTTAATAATCACAGCTCCTCCCCTTCTAACAGAACTAGACAGGGCAGCAGAAGACCCACAAATTCTATTCTGGCAAATAGCAAAACATATGGAAGACTGAGTAGGAAGTTGGTACTACATTTTTACTTTTTCATAAATTCATAGACAAAAACCCCAAAGTTACTCTTATGACTGCTGAGTAACATGAAACAAGAGATGGAAGGCACAGGAGTCAGGCCAATTAAACACCTGGCCCATTGGGGTTTTATTGTTCTCAGGTTGTGTGTGGGTTTTTTTGTTTGGGGGAAGGAGGGTGGGTGGGATGGTTTCTGGTTGGTTTGTTTTGCATTTTTTTTTTTGGTTGGTGTTTTTTTGTTTGTTTGGTTTGGTTTTGGTTTTTTTCCTCTCCCTTCAAACTGGTATAAAGCAGCTTCACCCGTTCTGTCTAATCCTTTCACCAGAAAGGCAAACCTGCTTTACATGTTAGTAAGAATTCCCTCTTACAGTCTTCACAGTGAGGCACTGTTACTGTTACCTCTGCATTCATATTTGCTCTCCCAAAGAGCACTTTATCATCCCTCCTTATTCATGTAATGAAAAACAGGAAAAGCAATACTGGAAGCACATTTGAGAAAGATAAACTGAATCTTGAGCAAGTTGTTTTGCACTGGAAAAGGTCAAGAGAGAACAGTTTACCTCGTTTGCATGATCCATGTAAGCTTTTATTTCCTTCTTCAAACCTGCTTCGCTTTCTCCTTTCAAAGTGAAAACTTTCCCGGATTTTTCAATCACACGAGTTATACCAGCTGTCTTGTGTATCTTTGCTCCTGTAAAAGTAAAAATTACTAATGTGAGGTAAATAACACCAGCATCTATGAAACAGATATTTCTTCCATTAGATTCTACTCTACTGAAGGGTATTTCACTGACTCAACTACAGCAAGAATAAAACCACTCCTGTGTGAGCTCATTGTCTAGCAGAAATAAAAAGCCACTTAAACTGGGACTGTAATGTTAACTGAATGCCTTCTATGGCCAAAGACCACTACTTAAATGAGCTGAATAATGCATTTATTACATACTTGAAGAACTAGCTTTCTAAACATTCATCTGAGACAAAACTAACATCTCTAACAGCCTTGTCAAAAAGTTCCTAGTCTTTTCTTCAACCTGAAATGTTTTAGGTTTTGACAGTATTTCAGTGCAGCTTTATTAACATAACTGCAAAATTGAATACATACCATCATAAAAACAAATTTCAACATCTGCAGTGGGTGAATTTTCCATCAACATGCACTTGGCGTATCTTGTGTAGAACGTAACTTTGGGGGTTTTTGTTCTTACCAACTGCACAAACTTGGCTGCATACTGGTATTTTTTCCAGTACTTCTCTAAAAAAGAAAATTTTAAAACTTTCATCAGAAGGTCATCAGAATATACACTGTACATCAGCTTGGAGAGAAGTAATTGAAAAGAGGTATTTGATAAATATTGCAGTCTCCATCTGAGTACTTAAAAGAAGCACCTTCAAAGAAACTGACTTATTTCCACCAATTTTTAGGAAAGTATGCATCTTCAAGAGCTGCACTTGAATAGCTTCAATTAACAGAGCTGAGAACCTCAACAGCATGGTAAAATTCTGCATGTATTGTTTAACTAGGTACCATGGGCCAGGTGGCTTCCTGGCCTCAGGACAAGCTTTGATCTAAAATTAGTAGAGATGTCTGCTTGTCTCTTAAGAAGGTAGAGTTAGCTTGTATTTGTTCTTCAGCTGTCTACATTACTCTGTCACTGCTTTTAAACATTTTTCCCCTTCCTCCCCAAATTATGAGTATTAGGAAGCACAAAATATAGTTTTTAAAATTACTTGATATTTCTTCCACTCATACTTAAACAGCTTCCAATATTAATCAGAAAAATATGAAAGCTTTTAATTCTAGCACACTACATAGTGAAGGGGCAAGTGGCTCCTTATAACTTCCACACAAAATGAGTTAAAACAATCTTGTGAGGTTTCAAAAATACAATTTCCAGCTAAACTGTAGTTTAAACGTTATAATGAAAGGAATTTTATCTTTAATCTACAGTTATCTGAAAAATAGCAGCTAAAAGCTGAAAAGTCTCAAACAAGATTCACTTAATAATTCACTTAGTGATAATAAGTTTAAAATAAATTTCAAGTTACCTGGCAAGTTGTCCAAATTATACATACAGAGCTCTTCAGGAGGAGCAGGAGGTCTGTCATCAAGAAGGAAACCTCTTCCTTCATTTGGATGATACACTGCAACCTACAAAAAGCCAGGAGGGGGAGAAGGGAAAGTTGGGCATGAAAGAAATCTGTTTACAGTTGCAATTTACTACAGCACTCCCTACTTTTAACACATATGGGAACAAGTGACAGCTTCATTACTATAATGTACCATGCCCACGCTATTCCTGTATGTGATGATTTTACTGGAACATGTTTCCAACAATAGTTTACCTGTTCCAAAAGTCAAGTCCCGTTTTGCTCTGCAATAATTGCTTGCTACCTAGATTTGTATGGCTGCACTGGGAGTGGGGGGAAGGAGTTTACAGCTGTGCATATGTAAATACTGCATTTCCAACCACATAATCACTGAAATGAAAATTTAAAAAACTCTGAAAGAACAGAATACTCTAAACCCTTTATACAGCAGTGAAGAAATGGAGAAGGTACTCACCACATTTCCATCACAAGATATTCTGAGAACTTCTTTCACAAGTTCTTGTGAATGGTGTTCTTTTAGAAACTCCATACACACTTCCCCAGTATCTAGAATGCTCACCTAAAACACAAAATATACAAAAAATTCTCTTTCTCACAAGGTATCACATTTTTTTCCACAAATGGTTTTAAAAAGTGGCATCTGTCTTCCTCAAATGCACTGCAAGCTTATAAATGCTTCTTACAGTAACTTTTGCTAGTCGTGCTATTCAGATAGAACACCTCTGCAGCATGAATGAGGGTTATAAGCAGCCACACCCTCACCCACCAGGCTTAAGTGACAAATCAAATGAAGGTAGGTCAGCTCTATTATGTTCCTTCTTAAAAAACAAAGTGGGGGCAGGGGGAAACGCGACAGGAGGGGCACGACTAAGAAATGGAACAAAAGGCAAAAATGGTGACACCAGGAACAAAACAAACAGAAAAATTTATGTGATCAGTAAGGATTAAGGGAATTTGTTTTGTTTTCCCACCAACAAGAGAGGGAAAAGCAGCACTGTCCGAAAAAAGAGTCAAGTTTTTACTTCAGAGCAACTGTTTTCATTTTCAATCCAGTTCTTTAATCTGGAGAAGTGTTTGATGTGTTTGACAGTTAAAATCTTAAATGCAACCGTGCTTAAATGCTAAGCAGTGCAGAGTTCTAGAACTTTGTATCTGTTCCATCTACCTACAGTTTTTTCATTTGTAAGTATTCCATACACAAAAACTAAGATGCATCTGACTAATATAACTCAAAGTTATTATAGATTAAGTTTTCTAAAACCAAATGCTTTAGTTTACCACATGATTTTCAGGAGACAGTCACACTATATTTAATACTCAAGTCATTTTCATTTTAAGAACTGGTACATACCACTGCATTCTTTGTTTTTTGCCTGATTGGTTTTAGCCTGCGGGCATCGAGTGGTGATACTATACTTCGCAGCACAGGTTTCTGGTGTGCTGGTGGTCCTTTGCCCCACGTTTGGTTTTGTTCTGAAGATGACCAAAGGCCACATGTAGAAGAAGACTGTTGAATTTTCTCAGATTTGCAAAAAACTCCAGGCATGTATTGCTTTGGGTTTTTCTGGTTCAAAGAATGTGGGTAGTCAACTGATGCATCATGGTTCCTGATGTCTTTTAAGGTGTCCCACGCATTTCTTGATGCATCTTGCTGGACATCCAAATGGTAGCGAAAGCCTCCGTGTGCATTACTCCTGCCAGGCAGCTCTGCAGGTGGCCTCAGCGCAACTGAAACCATCACAAAGGTACATTGCAGATTCAAGGGGCCACAGGCAGAAATAAAAAATGCTACTATGTTGTTCAAAACGCCATCTTAGAAGGCTTAATTGGAGAATGGGATTCTTTAATTCTCAGTCCAAATCACTAGGCTGTGTCTTTACTACCAATCGATACCAGTGCTAACAAAATTATAGGGCTACTTAAAATAAGCCGTTACTACATTTCAGTCATGATGACCTTCAAGTCCTAACATACATCAAATCAGTTTGTAAAACCATTTATAAACCAAATACTGGGATTTCAAAGAGATACTTAGAGTTTATAAGAATTAGTTTCATCTGTCAAAAGACAGTTTACTTGCCATTCAGATAACCAGTAGTGGCAAGTTTTGTTCAAGTTTCAGCTTATCTAACTAGTGGTTTAGTATCAAACAGAAGTTGTTGTATTCAAGATGTTAAACATGCTCCAAACCCCTTGTTTTATTTCTAGTCACTTGTCAAAAGACGAAAGACTATTTTTATATTCAAACTTTCTAAAACTGCTTCCCTAGTTTTAATATTTAAGCCTTTGATCAACTTTTCACCTCACCCACCCAAGTATTTCACTCCTCCTGACATATTGCAGAACAGTTGAGAAGCGACCAAAAATGAAATGGGATTATTCAGACCATATGTCATTTGATTCTAATTCCCTGTAGACTGGAAGGGAAGGAGTCCAGTAATATCAAGACAAAAAAAGGACAGATTTGTGATTTAGTTTTATGATTAAATTACATTATTTGTTAATGATGTAACACGATGCATGGCAAAGAACACCACCTCCCCTTCTGTGTCTTTTGTCTTTTCCTCCACCCCTCCTTCTGCAGCCTGGTTATCTTTCTGATTCACTGAGGTCCCATTTTCTCCTAAGGCATATTTGCACAGCTAAATTAACAGGGCCTTTGAGTCACCTGCCCATCTTGTGTCATGGATTTATACTTAGACATGTTTCAGGTTACAACTGAATAATTAGGGCAGGTTCTAGAATCGTACACTTTTTCTCCTCTTAAATAATAAAAAATAATTACCTCATTTTAGGAAGCTAAGTCTTCAAATTCAAGGTGCAATGTCTTCACACTTACGAAAACAGTTACACTGAGTTCATGATACCAACCCAGCAGCTTCAGAGGAACACTAACTCCAAAACCTTCTGAAATTAATTCCTATCTCAGGAAACTAAAATGTTACCACTTAGTCCAAAAGAGAAAATAAAACAACCTTTTTAAGTGGGATATTACTTAAGAAGGATTCCACAGATTAGTGATGGTGGAAATAATTTTGACTTTCAATAGCTGTGTCAATTTTTTGCAGTGACAAATCAGTTTAGGGTCTCCCATGCTTCTGTCACAAGTTTAAAGAAATAAAATACAGAAAAACCCACAGAAACTGTTGCAAGTCAGTACTCCAAGGTAAGCCCCAAAATACACAGCTGTCAGTACACACCGTTTGTCTGCATGCCTCCGAGCCACTGCTGCATTGTTTCAGCCTGAGACTTCTGCTCTAAGAAACCACCCTGGGGCTTCACCGGGCAGGGATAATTTGAGCTGCAAAAGAGAAGTTCCACATGTAGTCAAGATTGCATCAAAGACACTGGCACAACAGAAGTTACAAGGTTACAGCTGCAGAAACCAGGGCACTTTCAGAACATTTAAGTGGCATTTTACAGCTCTAGACAGCATGTAGCATGCTGCTTCTTCATGGGGAATGTTCACTGAGTAAAGGATAAAAAAAATACTGTTTTCAAATGGAATAAAAAGTTATTACTTATTTTTAGCACAAATTCAAGCCTGTCAGCACTTACTAGTAGACTCTTACAACTGACATACATGAACAAAAAGAGCCATTGATAACGCTGCCCACAGTGGTTGTCCTTATGTCTAGTTCTTCATTCACAGTATAGGCAACAACCTCAGAGAAGACAGAGGGGTGATGCCCATGACCCCAGCCAACCTCATTCAGCATTGCAAATGTGCAGCTGAAATACGTAGGCAAACTTAAAATAATTTGAATTTATATAAAATACAGTAAAACCCAAAGATCAGAAAGATTTTTACCAGCTTCTTAGACAATGACATGTGTAGCCATGGGGGAACTCAAGCTATAAATCCACAAGTTGAAGAACAAAAAAAAATTACAACAGCAGTTACTGCAAAATCACTGATCCATTGTAAATTCACACTAAGCTGCTGTGAGGTTTTCTGTCTCTGCGGCCTGGACCTGTCTGTGCTTCTGTTCTGTGATGATCACTCTCTAGCACTGGCAAGGACTCACCACAAAAAAACCCCACACAAACCACCACAATGCACAGAATATAAGCACCTAATTTAGATCTTAGAACCTTGTATTTAAGACTGCTGTGCAGGCTAACCATAGATGCAAGAGACTCCATGCAATATTAGCAATATTAGTAACCATTCAGTTAATCCCTACACATGCTGATATTCTGTCACATTTACATGCACCATGTCTTTATGAAGTCATGAAGTCATTGACATTTTAAGTCAAGTAAGCATTATGTTAACATTTGCATAAGTTATTTCTTTTTTGATTCAAACATTTCTCAAACTAGAAAGAATGCACATGCCCAGTAAACTTGCTGAACAGAGGCTCATGTCAAACCCTTGCAAACAGTCAGGAAAAGCCTTACTCCATTTACTGTTTCTACAGGGGGAAAGTGCTCATTTGCATTTTCCCTGAACTGATTTGCAAACCCAAAAACACGAAACCATCGCACAAAGTTGAGTTTCTCTCTACATTAAGAAATGGCAAGAACTAAGATATGCTGTAGTCCTTACATTAAAATAGGAATGTTCTTTGATACTCTACCAATGGAAAAAAGAAACCATGTTCTGAGCATAGACTGAGTTTATCCCACAGAAGGGCACTTGTTACCCAGCAGTGCACACAAGGCAAAGATGAGGCTTCTGACAGCACAGAAAACATTCCAGCATCCCTTGTAGATCTGACACCCAAGTTGGATCGTATCAGCTGCGGAAGTCCATCAATGTATAAAAAGAAGTCAGGATTTTCAACCAGAAAAGAACTAAGAATAGAACTAAGTTTCAGTTTATCTTTGACTGTTATTTTCCATTATGATACACCAGTTTTGTAATCCATCACCTAATCCCGCACTTCATTTTTTTTAAATACAACTATAGAATGGGTTGGAAGGGACCTTTAAAGGTCATTCAGTCGAACCCCCGTGCAGTGAGCAGGGAGATTTTCAACTAGATCAGGTTGCTCAGAGCCCTGTCCCACCTGACCTTGAACACTGTCCAGAATGGGGCATCTACCTATCTGGGCAACCCCCGCCAGTGTTTCACCACCCCCATTCTATTACATTTCTTCCTTCTATCTAGTCCATATCTCCCCTCTTTTAGTTCAAAACCATTACCCCATGTCCTGATGCAACAGGCCCTGCTAAAAAGACTGTCCTCATCTTTCTGATTGGCCCCTGTAAGTACAGGAAGGCTGCTATAGGTCTCCCTGGAACCTTCTCTTTTCCAGGCTGAACAATCCTTTTTTCCTCCCCTTTATCTAGTCTAAGCAGAATAGAAAAGAAGCCCAGAGCAGCAAGTAAAGCCATTGATACTCTCTGAATGACTTCTACCCTAGTCTATGCCTCTCTTACAAAGAAAACA
>NW_008582272.1:0-4050 GCF_000691845.1 Merops nubicus | reverse complement strand
GGGAAAGAAATATTTAACTTGTTGCACAGAAATAAATCAGTAGCTTTACCAGGACAAATAAAAGCTACAGTGATCTGGCTAACTGATGCATTGCATTTATGAACATTAAGACTGGGACAGTGAGGAGGCAAACCCCACACAACAACAGCATCACCAGCTGGACTCTCTCCTCTTTGGTGATCAGGCTCCAAGTGTAGAGACTTCTGGCACGTACTGCAGCTTAGTTACAGGAAAAAATCATGCATTAAACATATACAGCAGCTCTAAATTTCATCTTAACAAAAACTGATTCTTACTGTGGTTGGTCTTTTACAGGAGGAGATATTTGCCCTTCAAAAGAACCAGAACTGCTAGAAGTCTTCTCCTTAAATATTTCTCCTATGTCGGTATAGCTGCCGGCAGGTGAAAAGCGTTCTGCGTTCTCCCTGGTTCCTGCTAGGGGCTTAGCAAGCAGCTCCACAGAGCGACACCTCTCCACAGCACTGCCCATGCCTTGAGCCTGGCCGTGGGACGTGCCAGACCTGTCTGAGGAGTGGGCCCTGCGGAGGTAGCGCGAGTGGGGCCTCTCCTCGGGGAGCTGCACGGCCCTGCCCCTGCCGCCGGCAACCACCTCCTGCCCCTGGACTCCCCACTGATGGAACGAACCACTTCCATCCACCGATGAAGCAGCACTGGAGCTCTTGTTCTTAGGGAAAAAAGTGATTTTATTGGGCAGCGGCTGTCCAACTAACAGCTTCTTCTTTTCCTTCAGGCAGCCACTGGTACTGATACTGGAAGAGCCTGTGAACGTTGTGGAGATTGTAGCGTTTCCACTGTCCATAGAATCTTCTGAGGTTCCCGAATCTTTACTCCGTGCGGAGCTGCACCTGGACATAAAAGGATGATCCAACACTGAGGAAAGGCTCAGACGGTCTGCTGGATTTTTGCGGAGCAGCCTGTGTATAAGGTCTTGTGCCTCTCTAGATAAAAAGGCTGGCATTTCATAGTCTGCCAACACTACTTTATTCAGCGTGTTCTTGACCGTGTCAGTGTCAAAAGGCGGCTTTCCAATGAGAAGAGTGTAAAACATGCAGCCCAAAGACCACACATCAGATTCAAGTCCATGTGGACTCCTTGTGGCTATCTCTGGAGAAATGTAATTTGGAGTTCCACACATGGTGTAATGCTTTTCATGAGGCATTTTCAGCTGAGTTGCTAGTCCAAAATCAGCAATCTTGACATTCATGTTACTGGTGAGTAAGATATTAGACAGGGTGAGGTCCCGGTGCAGGATTCCATGAGAATGAAGATACAGCATACCTGTGATGATTTGATGCAAGAAGTGTCGGGCTGTCAAAACACAAAACCAGATGTTTTAGTCAAATAATTGAAATCATAGCTGTGAAAAGGACTTTTTGATGTCTGCTCTTGGTCTTGCATTTATTTTTTTTTTAAATGACATTATTACAAGGATGTTTAAGTGTCATGCTGATAAGACTGGAATTAACTTTCTGCATTTTGCTTTAAGCAATATGGCATGAATTATTTTCTAAGATACTTTATTAAAAATGTTCTGTAATGCAGTCATCAGGTTTGTTTCTTTGCTAGAAGAATAACACAAACTGGAACAGAGATACTTTCAATTGGCCTAAACTTTTTAAAATTAGATTCTTAAGAACTTAAAAAGTTGCTCTGCACTTTCAGAAACAGAAGACACATTAGATCAAGCAGCTTCACTATATGCAGTTCATAGAATATAGGAGATAATTTGGATTATATTTGTTTTATCATTAACAAACTGGTGTGAGTAGCAGTATTTCAGTTTCTCAAAAGCCTATAAGCTTGAGAAAACCTCATCCAGGCTAAACCAGCATCATTTACTAAGATGTTTGTTATTACAGCAATTTTAAGAATCATTCTTTCTAGAGCAAACAATTTACAATCCTCCTTATCTTGGCAAAGACTGGTGGTAAGAAACCATTCCTCAAAAGAAGAGGCTTCTTCCAGGGCAGTGGTTTATCAACTTTCAGAAGATACCATCAGATTAATTCTTTTTGGTGGAGGAGACCCAAATTAAACAGATAATGGCTGTATAGCAGTACCCCTTCAATCCAATCCAAAAAAATAATTTATGTAGCAGTTCCACATAATTAGGTCAGAAACTGATAGAGAAGCAGATCAACTGGTGGAACTGTCCAAGAGATGACCCAGCACAGTAAGTCTGGAAGCAGCAGAGGTAATAACCACTGAATCCAGGTCAGCTGAAACCAGAACAGCTCATTTGGCTGTGCCCACAAACATTATAACCAAGCAAGCTGCTGTGTATCTTTTTTTGGGTTTGAATTGTGCTGTTCAGGTTAGGCTTTCAGTGCTCTGGGTTCTAGCAGAAATCCTCACACTCAACTGTAAGAAAATGAAACATTAGTACATTTAAATTGATGAGGGAAATTATTTTTTTCCCCAAGACTTCTTTCTCAAAACAGTATTGCAAAGGTAACATAGCCAATTTAAGAAGATGTAGAATTACTCTCACAATGAACTCAAGGAAATATAGGATTTTATCCAGTATACAGAAGTTCAGGTGAATATATGTGTAAGAGTAATCTCTAGATTGTCACATCACAAGATTTTAAGCTATACAAACTGGTTCAGTGATAGAAGCTTTAAATATCCTTTCACTTGAATTAAATGTTTACTGAGTAAGCCATAAACATTAATGCAAAGAGAGCCACACAAAAAAAAACTCACCTTCTTCTTCTGAAAAGGGTTTCTTCCTGTTCTTTATGTATCTGCTCATTTCACCATTGTGACACATCTCAAGTATCAAATACACATAGTTGCTATCTTCAAAATAGTTATAAAGCTAAAACATAAAAATTTTTAAAAATTGAAATACATTTTATAGACTGTACAGCAAGTCATATACATTCCTCTCTCCAAAAACAGGATTCTTACCTCAAGTATAGATGGATGTTTTAGCTGACAATGTATTTTCACCTCATTTTGAACCCTCTGAACCATTCCAACTTTGTGCATAGCTTTTTTATCTATCTGTAAACAGATCACAGAATATTTTTCAGACACTACAATATTTTGCATACATGTTAGTTTCAAGTGAACCTGACTTTTTCATTTCAACACATTTGCCTGTAAACTTCTAAACATAAGCAAGTTTTCACAGTTTAACTTACTATATGCTTTTAAAGAACAAATGTCATTGTTAAGTAGAGGAACATACAAATGTCTAAAAGTAGACAAGTTTAACACTTTAAGTACGAAGACAAATTAGGAAATTTTCTGAAATACTTACGCAGAGAAAACTCATTTTACCAGGCAAATATACTAAATATAGTTAACACTAAAACAGTGACTCAATAAAAGTATGATAGATAAATTAATATGGAGAAAGACCTGTGCTGTGCAAGTTTCTTTCACAAAGCTTGACCTGACAGTGAGGGAAATATTTCCAGGACCTCTCCTGGATTTTTCCCATGGGCTCTAAATGAAGCTTTTGTGGTCACAAATTTTTGAATTAGAATTACAAGGCCTGTTGTCCACCCAACGTTGACTAATTGAACTTAAGTTCTTTTAGTAGTGCTGTTACCATTTCTATTAATTATGAGTACAGTTTATTTGGTTGTGCTGCATCTTTCAGGATCAAATCCTCATCTAAATACCGGTTACACACCGACAAAGTGATTAATGCCCTGCTGCGTAACCCTCGTCCTTGTTCCATCTCTCGGAAGACAGACACTTCCTTGACCTTTTTGATAGACCTTACCATTTTGATAGCCACTTCCAGACCGGTTTTCAGGGACACTGCTCTGTAGACTCCTGCGAAGGAGCCCTTCCCCAGGAGGTTCCCCACCTTGAAATCCTGCAACGCGAACAAACGATCGCCATCAGCCCCACGCCAGGCTCTGAAGCCTCTCCCAGTGCCGACCCCCGAGCGATGGGGAGCCCCACACCCGCGATGCCGGAGCAAACACTCAGGTGCCCCCGGGGAGTACCTGGACGGAGCTCTCCAGTGCGCGGCGGCGACCCGCGGCCGGGCCGCGCAGCATCTCCCCC
>NW_008582271.1:0-1436 GCF_000691845.1 Merops nubicus | reverse complement strand
GACCGGCTGCATCTTCTTGATGCTGAACCCTTCAGATATTTATAAATGTTGCTCAGATCCCCTCTCAGCCTTCTCTCCTTCAGACTAAACAGCCCTGTGGCTGTCAGCCTCTTCTCCTAAGAGATATTTTCCATTTTTTAATCTTCCTTGTAGTCTCTGCTGGACTCTCTCAGTAGTCCCTTGTCTCCCTTGAACTGGGGAGCCCAGAACTGGACCAAAGATGTTCAGATGCAGCCTCACCTGGGCAGGGTAGGGGTGAGGAGAATCTCCCTCGACCTATTGGAAAAACACTTTCCTTCAGGGGCTCTGACTTGATAAGTCTTTTGATACTCCTTACAGCATTTTAGAAAACTGAGCCGTGCAGACTTAGCATTAAAGACAGAAGCCAGGCCTTATCAGTGGAAACTCCCACATTGCTCTGGTACAAATGTGCTTCTGGGTATATCATCTGAAAAAATACTTGGGAGGGAAGTTTCCAAAAACCCAGGATGTGAACAAAGCTTTCTGTACTTGAAAAAGCCATGGTTTAAAGCCAGATAAGCTTTACATAGAGAGCTAGTTCCCTGTAGTGTTGTTTTAGAAGAGTATCTACTCATAGTGAATTGAAATAGGAGAGTTTCCAGTGGGCTGTGTTTGTTTTGCTTTGAGTAGTGATTGACTTTGCTTGGAGCCCTGTGGCACGTTGTCTGCTTGAAGCTGAGAGCTCCTTTATTATCATGCCTCTTACCACTTTCAAAGTTCCTCTCCTTACTGCTAGCCTAGTAAGCAGATTTTAACACTGTCTGCCATCTGAGCTATCTGTGGCTTTTTCTGGACCCTTAATCTTGGCTAAAGTTTGAAGACTGCCCTTGAAATGTCCCTTCTAGCCAGGATATTATTGTGATTTACCTCAGATTGGAGGCTCAAGAGATGCAGTAGTTCTGTGCATTATGGTGACCTCCTGTGAGCTGTGGTATTCTCACTGCTGACTTTTTCTTACAGAAATGCAGGTGGATTTTCCTTCAAAGAAACAATGTGTTGGGAAAACAACGGACCTGGAGTTCAGCAAAGACCCCAACTTTACCTTTAGCTCAAACGTTCCAGCCGAGGGGGTCTTTAAAGCTACAAACCAAGGGTAAATAGAAGTAAAATACATATGGATTTATTACTTGCAAATGTCCTAAAGGTAGCTTGGCATTTTGCAGATGTTGTCAACCTAACAGACTCAGTAATCTGCAAGAATGTGGTGGTCTGCTGCTAATTGTCTTTTAACTGTCTTTTCAGGTTGCCTAAATCTGCCAAGAAAGTGGAACCACTTTCAAAGAAGACAGCTCCAAGAGGGTATGTTTCCTCAGGTCTCCTGGTTGTCCTCCTGCAGTGACATTCCCTCCCAGAGGGTTATGAGGAGCTCTCACCCATGTACAGCTTTCTTGCCAAGTTTGCTGATTAAGATCTTG
>NW_008582270.1:1282-15466 GCF_000691845.1 Merops nubicus | reverse complement strand
GAGGCAGTTTGTATGAGACTATCATCTGTGAGCTAATGATATTGACAGTTTGCAGGAAAACTGTTATTAAATTACTAGCAAGAAAGGACAGAAAGAGAAGGAATATTTGACATCTCATTAGCATTTCTGTTCCAATACTCTATTCTTTCAACTTACTGATGCTGTTCTCTTTTCTCAGTTCAGATTTTCCTGTTTATACACAGTTGGAGTTCTGTAGGAAGAGGAATTTCTGTCTACCAAGGGTATGCAAAAGGATGCAATTATCTGAGTCTTAGGGGAAGGGCTCAGTTCATTTAGTTATTTGTCAGTACAGATGTTAGATCCTAGTCCTGTGATTGGAAGGATCATCATAAGGAATCTCTCATAGATCCCCATTCATTAGGTATCTAATGGAAATAAGGACTTTAGTTAAAAAGCCCGTTTTGAACATCAGCCACCTCAAGGTTCAAGTCGTGCCTGTCTGAGCTACTAATTGCTGTGACATCACTCACTGAAATCCAAAGAAGTCCTGAGTACAGAGGCAAGTACTGCTGACACATGACTACATTTCACATGACCTGGGGATGAGCCCAAGCTGGAGAGTTGTACTGCATTTGTGGGCCAAATGCAGCCTTGTTGCCCAGATGTTGAGCAATCCTGCCTTAAGCACTCCTTCACAGTCTCATTTCCTAACATTAATTGTAGATTGTCAGCCAAACACTGATTAGCTTCAAAAGGCTAACTTCAATTTCTAGGTGTCTTTACAAAACCTACACAGCATCAACACGAGTCCACAGACAGCAATCTGCAAGCTAAACAATATTGTTGCAATGCTCAATAGGCAAAACTTCCCCACTAGCAAACAAAACATCAAATAAATTGTTTTAATTAAACCCTTTTTAAACCCTGGAGACAAGAGAAAAGAAAAAATAACAACAGATCTACTACATAGTCCTGAATAGTAAATAAGGCACAAGTCACCCACATCACTCTCAATACGAAGTTGAACATAGATTCATAATTCTCCTCCTAAAGCTACCATGAATGGCTGAGATAAACAGCTGCTGCTCACAGTTCAATGTTTAGGCTTAGGGATAAACTGGTGGGTTCATCTACCTGTAAAGAGGATGCTCATTCTCTAGACTTGGCAAGCAGCTTACAAAAATAAATCCATTTTGTGACACAGAACACATCAACCTCTTCAACTTACAATATGGAACTCTTATAGAGCATTAAAATGGCCATGGGTGTCAGAACTCTGATTCCTAACTTTCTTTCCCAACTTAAAGCTGAACTTGTTATGTGACACAGATCATGTCAGAATTTACACCTCCAAAAGCATGACTTTTATACACATGTTCACTTAGCAAACTCTGCTTATTTACCAGGTAAGTAGAAGGTAAGCTCAGGCCAAAGAATAATGAGATAATGAATCAGATCATAGCTCATTTACCAGTTTATAACCATTAGCAAATTTTATAAGTTATCCATATCTGAATTTTTCATCTAAAAAACAACAACAACAAAAACAAACAAACAAACAAACCACCAAAACATAGTATTTACATGCTTTATAGTGAAGTTATAAGGTCTTATCTGTTAAATTGTAAAGCGTGATGAGAACCTCAGCTAGAAGATTTAGGAGAAAATAAGATTTATTTGAAAGTACAGAAAATGATCTGAACAAAAACCAGATTTGTGTAAATTAATAGGAGGAAAATACACTCTGTTTAACTCTATTAGGATGAATGGCATTTTGCCTGGAATATGAGTCATGGAGAACATTATACTCTGAAAGCAAGACATGGCTAGGCAAGAAGGAAAAAGGGGAATAGTAATCTGGAGGAACAAGCAAGTAGGACTACAGTGAAGTGACAGCAATACTGCACGAAGAACTACTTTAAAACTAGAAGCTAAATTGTATCTTATCACTTTGAAAGTCATTCAAGTTTAAAGGCTGGTGGATTCTGCTGAGGGAATGAATCACATCTCAGAGCCTGGCATACAGTGAGTGAGAGCGTAGGACAATGCATTCACAGCCTGGGAGACCTGGCTCTGGGAAGGATTTTCAGTAGAGGTTAGATGAATCATGATCTGAGCTCTCATGAGTCATTGCAAAACCTTCATTAACACTTGTAGACCCAAATAAACATTTACAATACTAACTGAAACTCCCAGCTCTCTCACAGAACAATGAAGGATTAGCAGAAACAGCTGGGTCCAAAACAAAGCTTTGAAGAAAGTGAAATGTGAGAAAAGCCAGAGACTCAAAATTGAAACATTATTCATTGCTTCTATAAAGAATCCTCCAGAATTAGTGATGCTGTTTCCATGTTCTCTGGTCACATGTAGACATTTATTGGTACTTAGACATTTTGGCCAAATGACAGTATCCCACACAGTAGTATCTCAGCTTGTATGGTGGCTGCAGTTTCCATTTGCTCTTTTTATTGTGGACTAGGGTCGCTCAGGCCTCATCTGCACTATAAACATATGGTATTACTGTAATTATCACTGGTAACTGTGCAAAAGCCAGACACCAGAAACACAAAATCATGTCAGGACTGTAACAGGGAAAGCTGTGGGCCTATCTGAGTGACAGCAGGACAAAGGAGGCAAACTGCCATTGCACAGTTACAACATTCTATCTATAAAACACACTTGCTAAATGCAGTCCTATGCAGTGTCATTAGCAGAATCTGGTCTTAATAAATGTCATTTGTGTGGAGTATTCACAGGCCCTGATTTGACACATCTACTACTGACATTACAGAAGTCCTGCTTTAAGTCATTCTTGATTGAATGTGCTGGTACAGGCTAGAGCCAGAGCTGCAGATACTACTTCCATAAGACTTTTGGAAAAAATATTTCTTGAAGCAATAACCTGGTTGAAAGATGCATCTAGTATTTTTTACACATTATATAGCCTAAAAATATGTTTGATAATTTACGTTTGATTTGATGCTATATTTAAATCTACTCACACTTTCAGCAACAAAGCAATTTCCCCACACACTTCGATGCACTCGACTTGAATGTTTTGTAATGCTGTGCACATGCCCTCTGAATTTTGCCTTGGCAATGTACGAAGCTTATTACCTAGGACTTCTCTCAAGGCCATCAGTTTTATTTAGATTCTGTCCAGATTTTAGATTCATGGCTAGGCTTTGATTTATCTGGCTTGATTCAATACCCAGTGAAGTCAATGGAAATTTCTTCTTGACCTAAAAGGAAATTGATTGAGGCACTTTTGTGTGCCTATTTTGATCTGACATAAATGTTCTTTTCTTCCATTAGGTTCCCTATATTTAAAGTGGGTTAGGAAATGTCACAAAGTACTGAACTGTTTTCTAAACACAGAGATGTGGAAAAAAAAAAAGCATTGCTCATGAGGGTCTGCCCTGACTCTCACTGAAATCAGCAGAAGCTGCTTAATTTACTGCGGTGGAAGCTGAGCTAGAGCTGAACACCATAACTGCATTTATTCTAGCATTCATTCCAGAAAATGAAAACCTAATGTAAAAAACAGATGAGTTTGCCCTTTCTGGGTCTTTATTGAGTTGGAGAGAAGGTAGGAACCCAGTGCTGCTCACAATTGCATGAATTTCATGAAATACAATCTGTTGATTTAAGTTTCCAAAGTTCTGTGAAACTCTCAGCTTTCATTTCAAAAAAGAAAAAGAACAAAAAGAAAAAAAGTAAGTTAACTGCTTTTAAGACTACAGAGAAAGATGGAAAACCATAAAACCTAAGAGCTCAAAACCAAGAAGACCAAGTCCCTCCTCCTAAAATTATTTGTGGTAAAATGCTATGATATTTAAATCAGCTTCATAGTTTGGAAGTCTGATTCACCCTGAAATGCTCAGCATTGTTAACACCTCTGTCTCACTGGATAATTATTCTCTGTGCCATGACATTTCCCAAAGACTCTCCACAGAGTCAGCACTCCCATCATGCCAGAAGCTGTCCGAAAAGTCAAAATTTTAAAAGGGGAAGAGTCATGTAGCATGGCAGCAAAATTAATTTTACCATGACCTAATATGCCAATGGATTTTAAAATTTTGTTTAAAATACAACATGATAATCTGCCTCAATCCTTGTATAAAATCAAACTGAAAGAGATGTTAGAAGACCTTCTGCAAAAGATTGTAAGAATGCATCAGGTTATTTTTTTCTAGAGGGGAAACTTCTAATGGCATGTTAGCCAAATGATGATAAAGCATCACATGCCAAAAAAAAAGGTATACAGATTAAGATGTTACAATATGGAGAAGACCCATATACATCCATACCAGAAAATATAAAGAAATAACATAAATACATCTATTACTTAGATAACCATCCTAGGTATATTTACCTTATCTTCTCCAGTGTATTACTTGTCATGACATCAGCCTTTGTGACCTGCAGCATTAATCCTCAACGACTGTCTAGATAATGATGCAGACAGGTGTACTACACAGGACATCATTGTTTCAGACACTGCACAAACACAACGGTGACACACCCTGCCTCAGAGAGTTTTCTGTCTGAAAGATGTACTAGAACAGAATTACTGAAATGTAAGACTGCAGAGCCAGAAAGGACTTCAGGAGATAGCACAATCTTAACTCCGTGCATTAGAGCAAGCACAAAAGGTATTTGTCCATTTTCTTGAAAAGCTGCATGAAGGCAATTATACAGCATCCCTATACAATGTATTTTAGCACTTTATATATTCAAATGATGAAAATAAATCAGTCTCATTTGCAGCAAGGAAGATATATATTTACCATACAAAATATGTTACTGTTATAAGGATGTAGAACAGCTGAGTACTACATTTTTTATAACATCCATTCATGCACTGGAAAATTGTTCAAATCTCTACCTATAGCCCTCTCTTTTTTAAGGGAACAAACTAATTCCTTAAGCTTTGCTTTAAGTTGCATTTTCTCAAATCTGCCATCAGGACAAAGTTTTCTGACTGAGTCTTTGAAAGGATCAAGTAGAGCAGAATTACTGCCCTTGTTTAAAATATGACAGCCCTGTTCATTCATCCCAGAATTACACTATTTAGTTGACTCATCTGTAGTTTGTAAAATGGCTTTGTTCCCACATACTTTTCTGCCACACTGCTACACAGGTGGTTATTGTCCATACATACTTCTACAATTTCTCCCTTCCTTGCTAGGCTAGTTACCCTCTTAAGATGAAAATTAGACTTGTCTAATAACAGATGGGGGTGAGTGAGGCTGTGGGTGGACGCATATCAGTGCTTTACCTCAGCCCTCACATATTCATTCTTCAGTGTTCTGTGCCAGAACTCTCCAGGAAAACCCAGTAAATTGAGTAAAAGGAAAATCAATAATGTCATACTTGAGGTGAATGGCAACATCAGAGCATACTTGCAGGTTATCTGCTGTTTGATCCAGAACAGCCACAGCTACACATAAAAATGTTGTCTCAAACTAATAGGAACAGATTTTACTGTGTTCTGATGTGGCCAGTACTGAGCTTCACAGGTTCTGCATGCCAAGCAGGGCAAGCCTGTGGGGTGCTCCCTGCTGAGAGCACAGCTCAGGCTGACACTGGGAGCCCCACACCAGTCCTGTGAGCTTCACAATTTTCTTTGTAATGAATGTTTTCCAAACACAGCATAAGATCGATTTCATAGTAGCATGGGTTGAAGTGCAAATGTGTCATTAGGGAAAACCTGGATGGCTGGGGTGGAAAGATACACAAATCTCATTGATACTCATGAGAACAGGCTGCTCAGGACTGCTCAAAGGTGGCTACAGCTGGATGCAGGGTGAAGGGAGGGGGAGCTGGGCCAGGACTGGACCAGGGAAGCATGGGGTCTGTGGGTGCCAGGCAGAGGGGCAGCTGGCTGTGCCATGCTGTGCTGGGCCATGGTGGCCTAGCTGGTGCCATGCCATGTTATGCTGGCATGTGCCATACCAGGACAGGCCATATGGGCTTATATTTGGCTATACCAGCTGACAGCCCCCATCATCTCACCAGCAGGCTGGAGGATGACCGTGGGAGGCAGGGGTGCTCCAAGAAGGGCAAACAGAACTTTAGGCAAATCACCTATGGGGCAGCATGGACCTTTCTCAGCTGCAGACAAGCCTGTCTAGCTGGCACCACACCACTCTCACCTCCACAGCTTTTTGCTTTCCCACTGGTGATTGAGTGTTCCTCCCCTAGATGTCCTTATTTCTCCCTCTAAGACAGTATGGGAAGAAAGTGTTACTTGTAATGAGAAATTCGTTGTTGAGATTAAGGGTCTTTGGATTTTCTTGGCTTAAATCGCTGCAAATATATAGAGCCTCTGCTTGTATCAGTTTTAAGGTCAGGAAAAGAGAGTGAGCCATCTACTGGTGTCACCATCTTGGGGATGCTTTAGGGCTCAGCAGGACATTCAGACCACATATATGCCCATCTTGTGATGGGGCAGGAAGGCCCCTGGGCAGTAATTGTAATTTCCTAGCTATGAACCTCTTCAGGACCTTCTCCGTCCATTGTCTCCTGCAGTATGTGAAATATGTGTCAGAGCTGTAAAATTTTCCTCCCAGGGCCTGGAGAACCAGCCATTCCTGATACAAAGGATGCAGCCAGGGGCTGGATGGTTTCCTCTTTTCTGAACTGCATCGTATACTTACTTCTTGAGACATCATTTTTACTTAATGAGATATCATTTTGCTCTTCATGGCCTATTTTAACTCATGGGTCTGCCACATAAGACATGTAAAGAATCATTTTAATGGAAAAGAATTTATTTCTTTTGTCAAAGATCCTACTTCCAAAACTGACCAGGATTTTTCTTTCTTTTTCTCCTTTTTTCATAACATGGATGATAGCTAATCTGAACTTTACTCCCACAGATCACAGTTTTATGCTTTAAAATCTCCATTTTCTTTTTGAAATCCATTGCATGTATTAGTCCTATGAACGCTATTGTTATTTTTTTAAAATCTGGATATTCACATAGCAGTAGGTTAGAAAGTCCTGCTATTATTTCTTCTGTTGAAAGTATGTCAAGGATCAGCCTTTTAGTAGGAGTCATTTATGGGCCAGTATTTAAAGACAAATAAAAAAAAAGCTATCCATGCAAAGAGAAGAATTATCAA
This sequence comes from Merops nubicus, assembly GCF_000691845.1. Classification (NCBI taxonomy): domain Eukaryota; kingdom Metazoa; phylum Chordata; class Aves; order Coraciiformes; family Meropidae; genus Merops; species Merops nubicus. Next base: position 8,375 of record NW_008582270.1, on the reverse strand, counting down.
GTAGTTATAAACATATTTGTCATTAATGAAATTAAAATAAGAACAAACACTAACATATACAATTTTGTTTATCCTCCATTCTGAGAATCTATTCCAGAGCCACCTTTTAAGATTTTTCCCTTTTAATTATGTATGATAATTTGATACTAAAAACAAAGGCCAGCTCTTAAAAGTGTTTACATGTATGTAATCTCTCTGTTCACATGGGATTAGCCTGGGCTAACATGATTAAAGCAATGCTGGTGCCAAAATGTTCACTGAACCAGGTAACATGTTAGGTCAGAAAGTACTCACAGACAGTGCTCTTGAGACAAAAAAAAAAATAAATCTAGGAGCAGTTTAAAAAACTGAATGTTTAGTGTGTTATGAGAAGTGAGATTTGCAGAGCTCATCCTTTGTGCTTAATCTGGCTGCACTTTCCCTTTCTTACCTCCATTTTTCCCCTGGCAAGCTGCTCAGTTCTTTGGCCAGTTTAAGGCTATAGTAATACCATAACATCATTAATAATTGGTAAAGACATTTTTTAGGCAGTACTGCAGCAGTGACTTAAGGGAAGGATTTGAATGAACAAAACAGGAGGTAAACTGCAGGGAAGAAATACACACAAAAGAAAGGTACACTATGGGAAATGTGAAAACTACTTTTCCTCAAAAAATCTCCTTCAATAAACTGCATCTTATTCTGCTCAGTTTCTAATACTAGAAAATTTCCTTCCTCTCAAGAAATGCTCATTCTTTTTTTTTATCACTGCTTTCTGGGCTGCAGGCTTTTATTTGTGGAACTTAAAATAATGATTTATCCAGCACTTCTGCCATGACCCTCATTTCATTCAGGGATCATGGCTTCTGTTCATCACCTTGAGTTTGCTTACATCGTAATTCATATGCTTGGGAAGAGTTTCCTCTGCTGCAGCACTGTGCATGGGTGACCTAGATTCTCATCCCCTTACCTCAGTACACTCACTACTTACAAACTTGGGATTCTAGTTTGATTTTTCAGGGCATAGGGTTTTTTGATTGGTTGGTTTTGCGTTTTTGTTTTTGTTTATTTTTTCCCCTGCATAACAAGTTCATGTCATTTATCAAAATTTTGAAAACTGACAAGTAGTTATTGTTAAGTATTTAGAAGGGCACATCACTGTGCCTTGATTTGCAATGAGTAAAACAAACAGTTAAACAGATCAAGTTTAATCCTATAAATTTATCATGTTGTAACCAGGACTGAAACTGCTCAGAAGTCAAACTCCCTGAATTCTCTTCAACATTCAGATCCAAGTGAACAGCTCAAGACTGGAAATGTACTTGAGTCACATATCTGAACCCAGAGTAGAGCCCTCACTTCGTTGAGTGGATGAAAAAAAAGGAAAGGGCAGGTCTGAGTGCAAACCCCCACTTTCTCTTACAGCTACTGAGTCTTCAGAGTAACTCCATAGGTTAACTGCAGGCTTGTTCATTAAAGCCCTTTCCAAGGGTTGGAATGTACACCTCTGTTTCCCATTTGGCAAATTTCTCTTTGGCTGTGGGCTGTACAGCTCATTTGTTCCATTACAGTTGTAAACTACTTCAGAGCAGAGATTTCTGCTCTTAAGTCAGGCATTTCCTTTCCAGTAAAAGCTATCTCTATCCTTTTAAGTACAATTACTGATGCTCTCTTGATGAAATTCATGACGAGATGATGACCAGCAAGGCTATTGACAGGTTCTCCCTTTATAAGGACCGCTTCATACCCGTCTTTTGCAAGTCAGTTATTCTCCAGCTATTTTATGGAAAAGATCTGTTTCTCAGAGTCTTGGATATTGTATTGAATAAAAGGAAATAAACTGGGAGATAACAGTGCAGAGAATAAAGGAGGAAAAACCGCTGTGAGTTCCTAATGCCCAGCACGGTAAACCACAATATCCTTAAAAGGATAAGTAAAACAGTATCTTCTTAAGAAGGTAGTTTGAGGAGCATGAAATGTCAAAGTAGCTTTATCTGTGGTATAAAGCAGTCCAGAGCTGGTCACTCTAGATACCCTCCAAAAGTGATAGAATTACATTTATTTCTGTAGCTAGATAGCTGAAAACTGATGGCTTAGGAAGGCGTAAAGCTGCTGCTTTCCTTTAGGCATTCATAATTTCCACTGGAGTGAATTACTATAGCAGGGGTATTACTTATGTAAACACTATGAAAGCTACACCAAGGAAGTATCTCTACCCAAAGCCAGAGAAACTTAATCCAAATTTTACATTCACAGGCTTAATCTTGAGATCCTTTCACAACTGAAACTCCCACTGTATTTATTTGCTAGAACGACATTTAAACAAACCAGATTTTTTTTTTCTTTCCATTAGAACTTCCTTTTTTTTTATTTTTCATTCAGCCATACACTTTGTCTATACATGCACTGCTTAGCTAAAGCTTTGTCCATTTATGGCCTCAGTCCTTGCTCCATTTGAATCCTTGGCAGCTTGAATCATTTGAAATGTGCAGAAATACACCTGCCTGCTTTCCTCCTTACCTCAGCAGGGCACGTCCTCCACATACACAAGCACTAATTTAACATCACATTTATCCAGATTTCTAATGTTTGTATTTTATGATGCTACAAAAAGGTAGCTGATATTTCTTAAGAGTTGATTTCTTTTTGATTCCTGATTAGTGGTAAACTACATTTAGGTGCAAATTTGAATTCAACCATAATACAAATATTCATAATAGTGTAGTGGTTTGTTAGGTGAATAAAATCAGGTTAAATTCCTAGCTATTGGAATGAAAAGGCTTGTGAAAAAAAAAATTTCTTTAAAATGTCACGACTTATCTTTAAGAACTGAATGATTGTTCCTGGGCATTCCACCCTTCCCAACATAAAAGGTAATGTAATTCTGAAGCTGGAGAAAACTGAGTTTATTCCAAAACTCATGGTAACTGAGTTTCTCAGCTTAGCATCTCAGCTGTAAAGCACCTCTACCTGTGCACTATTTACCTCTACAACTACCACACTTTGTATGCCCGACTTATTGGTGACTTTTTCAGAATTTTAGATGCAGTACTGAATTTTCTATTGGTATCAATAGGAAGACATGCAGGCCTGAAGACCACAGCTCAAGCGCCCAGCGTTTACAGTGTCTGATTTGCACCTATACTCCTGTGACCATGGGCAGCGCCCTAGACCTGGCACAGAAATCCCCTTCAGCCCTTACTTTATTTAGGCTTCACCTCTCCTTCTAGGATCACTCTACTGGTCATTCAGCACTTATCTCTTTTGGCAGATATGCACCAAATACTTTTGAAGGAAGCGGTTGTGCTACTCCAGCTTGCAAGGTAACTGGACATATACAGAAAACCAAAATCTGTTTAAATACTATAATTAAGGTGCAAGAGGCAAATCTCATTTTCAGAACTGACTATGTGGTCGTGAACCACCCAAAGAGACAGATTCACAGCTAGGACTGAAGTCTTGATAGATACTGTGGTAATGCTCTGCCTCTTCTGAGCCACGAAAAAATTTGCAGCTAACCCTGGAGTGTTTCCCAACCTGAAGAAGTAGAAAGACCTCCAGTGAGCAGCTCCAAGGTACACAGGTAAAACCCCATCCCCACGCCAAGCCCTGGGAATACAATCCCTCTCCCACAGGAGGCAAGGATCTTTTACAGACAACAGGAACAGTGCCAGTGATATATTGTCTGTGGATTGTTTAGACCAGTAACAAAGATTATGGCAGCAATCTCAAAATAATAATTTTTTTTTAGTATGAAATTATGGTGTACATAATATGATTTTATATCATTTATATAGTTGTTTGCAGCTTTTTCCTGGCAGGGCTGTTTCACACCATGGAAAAGCTATCTTTTCTGACAACATTTCCCAATCAGACTTGACAGTTGGCACACAAAACATGTGCCATCATCTACGAGCAGAAAGAGATTGGCAGGAAGGTGTTCTCTGGGAGAGGTACTTAACTGAGGAGCTGGCACCTCACCCTGAACTAAAATAGCCTCATAAACACGCTGCAAATATTTTCCAATTGCCCAGACTTCTCAGTGGGGAGGGACTTGGCAGGAAGCTAAAGGCTGTATGAAGGGTAGACTCTGTGACCTGCTTAGTTAAGATCTAACCACCAAGCGTACATATTTTACTGGCAGCTGCTGGTGGCCCTGTTGGTCACCTACTAGGTTTGCCAGACCAGTGTTGCAACCAAATCAGGGATAACTGTAACTTTCAGATTGATGCCTCTTTCTGAATAGAAAAAAAAAGAAGTTTCTTACAGGTGTGAAGCTCTTCTTTCTGTTGAAGGGGCTGAGGCTAACAAATAACGAGCATACTCCCTTCATACAAACAAAATGCTCCACATACCCAAAACCCAACAATAATAAGAATGCTTGCCAGTGACCCTGCTATATTCCTACTGTACTCTGAACTACAACAAATGCACTGTGATATTTGAGGTCACTTTATAATTGTGATAGTAAGGCTGATAATGAAATGGGAATAGATCACACTGGTAGAATAGAATCTCTGTTTCGGCTGACAGATGTTTCAGAGAAAAAACAGCTGTTTTCATATGTTGACCTCTGGAAATTGTAACTACATTGATAAACTACGTGGATTAAAATAAGTGGGTGCTGGTGTAACTCTGGCCTGACAAAGACTGGACTGGAGGGGAGGAGCAAATGGGTTCAACCTTAGCTGAACCGGAGAATGTGAGACATATACTTCACTGACTGCAAGTCCCTCATGCCTTCTCTGAATGCACCCCAGAACTGCCATAACAGTCACATAATCTAAACTGCAATAGCAGCTGAGTATTAAAAAAAAGACCATACAAAAAAAAATATTTTGAGAGAGATTTCAACAAAGAAGAGTAATGGCAAGTAGTATATAAGATATTATGAATAGGCCTGGTTGTCTAACTAGTTTTTAATCAGATTACACATGGTGGTGTTTTGATACCCAATACAAGTATTCACAGTCAAAAAAAAAAAAAAAAAAAAACACAAAAATATTTTGAGAGAGATTTCAACAAAGAAGAAAAGAGTAATGGCAAGTAGTATATAAGATATTATGAATAGGCCTGGTTGTCTAACTAGTTTTTAATTAGATATGGTGGTGTACAGTCATTTATATTCACTAATACTTGGGATAATATCTTTTTAAATACTCAGAGCTGTAGAGCTGCTAGCCCAGTACTTCTCATTAGCAACACAGTGGTTTCCCAAAGCATTGAAGAAATGCTTCTAGCACAAGAGCTTAGTTGCTTGGTGTCAGACTTTGATGGCATGTACCTGGTGTGCAGTAGGACCCTCTCAGTGTTACTTGACAAATACTGGCAGTTACAGCCGGGTTTGCAAGATCCTACTTCTCTTCCTCTAGCTGAAGAGCAGCCTACAGAACAGATTGCTGTTCTGGTCACTGAAGCTCTGAAACCTGCTGGGGTGCCCACAGTTGTAGAAGTAAAATAATTCCTAGTGTTTAAACATAATGTCTGCTATTAAGAAGGCAGGAACCTTCCCAGTGCATCATTGTCACCTCCCTTTTGGGAGATGCTAAGTGAGATTTTGAACCCGCTTCTGAAGCTGATTTTGCTAACGAGACAGATACCATGACCTTGGTGAAGTCATTTGCAGCCAGCTCCACAAAAAGAGACATTAATGTTGCAGTGCTTCGTTAGGACAGTTCATGTGCAGTGGGATCTTCAGCCTTGAGATGGGTGCTGCAGCTTTCCTGCACAAAAGCCTCTGTAGTTTTGAGGGCTGAAGGACAAGATCTTCAAAACACAACAATCTGAATGAGAAGCTACCTAAGCTGTGTTAAGGGCTTAACACTTAAAGGTTGCCAGGTATCAGATTCCCAAGATGAAGAAGAGGAGCATATCTTCAATCAGACTTTTACCACAAACTCCATTCTAAAGATTAAAGGCAGATCATTCTTATAGGAAAGAAGAACAGACAGCAGGGGATATATGGGTTTTCTGATTCACCGAAGCACATTTAAATATTGACTACTGAAAAACAGCAGTTTGGGGTTTTTTGCTGAGCTGTTCTCAGAAATTAAGAATGATACTCCTGTGAACTTTTATCCAGACATAATATTTTTGAATATTAAACTAACGTTGAATGTTTACAAATCACTTTATGGATGTATATGCAAGGTATTGTCCAGTGCTGACAAATAGCAGGACAATCACCTCTGGCAGTCTTTCAAGAAGACCCAAAATCCACAGAAGAACTTTTTCATGCTGATCAACAATTAAATGGAAACAGATTCCGAATCACAGTTTGACAGCACTAACAGTGAAAACAATTGCCAGAAACTGATTACCATATGTGGTATTTTTGTACTGTTTGGAGAATCTGTACAAGATAAACAGCTATTTCACAGCTTTGCTCTCACTTCTCATTAGCACCTTGCTGTCTCCTAAAATTCTTGCTAAAGGATAAAAGTATTTAATTCATAGTTACCCAACAAAAAAACAACAAAAAAACCAACAAACAAACAAACCCAGACAAGGTGTTCCTCTCACTGTTTACAGCACAATGCCACTGTAACATTTTACTAGCTGGAATCTAAACTGATCTACTCATCCCCCACACAAGAAATCAAATCCAGACTAACTCATCCCAACTACTAACAAAGCCTACAGAAGACAAACTTAACTCCATATTCCCAAAGACACTCAGGCCTTACTTGATTTCAGTAAGTGCTGGATGACCACACCCCTTGAGGATTCAGATCCCTAATCCTTGCTCCTGAAGATTCTGTCCCATTTCAAAGGATTTTGTGTGTTACTTTGCAGAAGATACTTGGATAAAACCCCACCATTTCTCCCAAGCCACCATTCTCCCTATGAACAGCCAGAAGATACAAGATAGATGTAATCTGCTTCTATACTGTTCTCTATCCTTTGTGGCTGGCAGAATTAGCATGCAAACTAAAATTCCCAGCTGGCAGGGCAAGACAAGCACAGTGCTTCAGAAACTGCTGCTTGGTAAGCTGCCCTTTGGAAGTCATAGCCCTCTGGAAAAACAGTGAGGCAATCATGTGCCCATTGCTCAACATCACTAGAAGAAATTTGCTGAAGTGGATTACAATGAAATATGGGACAGTGGCTGTGG
>NW_008582270.1:0-1257 GCF_000691845.1 Merops nubicus | reverse complement strand
AGGAATGCTTCTGCATCCTGAAATGAGGACTTTCAAACACTCAGAAATGTTACGGGGCCCCCTGCAGGAATCAAAGAAGAGGACAACGTTGTATTTGTTTAGCCATCAAAAATGATTTCTAATTCTTTTCATTAACCTAAAGCAATTTCCTAGTACAGACTGGAAAAGGGTTGAATGACAGACTGCATCATGCAGTGATATACCATGCAACATATGTATAATTTGGAGTAAGTCAATACTCCACTATCAGCCTGTTTCAATACCTGGAAAATGATCGATCATTCAGTTAATAGGGTGCCTCATGGCTCCTGTGAGGGCAATTTATTTATCACTAGTTGGAAATTCCTGCTCACAAGTCACGTTTGCCACTTTTTGAAGGGAATACAGAACCACCAAGTTAACGTGATGCTGTTTCTTAATATCTATGGGAGCAGTCTTTCCAGGTCCTTACACATAGGGAAAAGATCAGGTCATATTGTATCTCTATTTACCTGCTAGTGGCAAGCTGAATGTTTGTTTGGTTGTTTGTTTTTAACCAAAAAATGCAGTAACAGTAAATCACATAGAACAAGTCACATTTTTTAGATACTATCACTAATATGCCCCATTTTGTACCTTATTCATACTGTTCAGTATCAGCTTGATGTGAGCACCCATTCTCAGTGAAACCAGCTCAATGGGAATTAGGTCCCTAACAAACTTTAAATATCTGCACCTCTGAATCAAACTAGGAGCAATACTTAGAGAAAAAAATACTATTCTAATCACAAAGAGGGGCAAAATCGGACTGTTAATCTGCATTTAAATCAAAAGTTTATCTTCTATAGAGGTTTGGGGTGTTTTTCATAATAAATTATCAATTTATTTTCATACTTGCTCTTTCCTCAGCATTCTTAGTTGTACCATTTTTATAAATATGACAATTTTCACATGTAATTGTGCATGGAAATATAGTTCTGTGTTCCTCAATGCACTGTAATCCTGTTGACTCATCTTCTTGATAAAACACTGTTCTGCAACAACCTGGATATGTCTTAATGTTTGGCTGAACACAGACAATACAGGATAACCCACAGATGTGCAGATAAGTACATGTTAAACTGATAGGTTTTATGTATGCAACATTTAATAAATATCACATTTCCTGCCTAACTTTAATCAAGGCTGAAAGCTGAATAATTATACAAAGTATTTACACAAATAAAACATCTCTATAGTCCAAAGTATTAAGTACTGGTGGTGAAACCACACACACAT
>NW_008582269.1:0-3233 GCF_000691845.1 Merops nubicus | reverse complement strand
GCCCTGGCCCAGCACAACCAGGACAGTGAGTTACCTTTGTAGTTAAGTGCCACATATCCCTTACCTACACTACAGGTATTTATATGTAACTACAGGCAACTTGAACATGTAGGCCCCTCCAAGAACACATCAATTTGCCTCATACAGACCACCAGAGCTAAAATATTTTGTACTTCTGGTATCAAACTTTTCACAGATGGATACGCTTTATGGACTAAGTTGTCACTAGCCCTAAATTGCCCATAGAGGGTAGTGGTGATGCAGTGAAGAACAAGAATTCTGCACATTTAACACTTACCACACAAGCAGATAATTTGGGACCAAGTTAAAGAGTCCACACCTGGGTACCAGCAGGGTGCCTGGCTTTTTCTTTCCAAACAAAGAGGGATTATGCATCAAGGTCTTTCAGAGTGTTTGAGGCAAAAACAGTAGTGACATAGTGGTGATTCCTACATGCCTTCATACAGAGGTGGTGAGTTTGCCTTATAGCTCCCCCCCAGGGTGCAGCCGGCCCTGCAGGGAGAGCCATACGGGAAATGAGCCCCAGGTGTCCCGCACTGAGTTGACAAAGGTCAGGTGTCTGCTTGGGGATAAAAGCTGGGACCACTTGCAGGGAGTCAGGAGTGTCTGTCTGTGGAGTACACTCCACAGAGCTTCCTGGTTCAGGGCAGACCTCCTGACTCTCCTGGAACTGGGCCCTGGTCAGCTTGGACCTTTGTAAATGTTGGCTAGGAGAGAGACATCTGGCCGTATGGACACCTTTATCTTATATGTTTAACCTCTTGATCTGGCTGTTTCCTATTCCATCTATGGAAAGTTTTAGTTCTTTGTTTATTCCACACGTTGGCAGTTGGGAGATGTCTTTCTTGGGATTGTTGGGGGTAATGTCAATTGCTTGTGAACTAATTGACTTGTTTGTAACTCTAGCAATTGTCCATGGAAAATTCTTTCTGTACTCAATACAGTCCACTTACTGGTTTATCTTCCTGCTGGCTGTGTCATTCCTGTTAGGCCTAGTTATTCGCAAAACACAGCTTTAGTTAAAATTATGCTTTATCCTTCCTCTACAGAGGATAGGTCTTAGAGATACATCTCAACTCCTTCTTATTAACGTAGTTGGAACTAGAACCCCTATTGTAGTTTATGTGACTACTTCTGGAGGATTCAGCTCACAAGAAAATACTAACTGCATAACAGTAACAAAGATAATAAATAATCATGCTAATGGGAAATAATGAGAAGGACCAGAATGAAGGAAAACTGCAGACTCTTAAACATGCTCTGTATAAGATTAATGAAAATGTATGATGGATATTACAGCACATCTTAGATAACAGAATACAAAATTATGTAATTGAAGATTAGAGTTACGATTAAATGTGGAGCCTCACCTTTCTCTTTTATGCTTTTAACTGGTTTTGTGTGCACTTGAATACTTATACAGGATACACAAATATTCTTTGCACAGGAAATAGGTACATCCTTTATATATTTTTAATTTTTTAAAGCAAAACTAATTGACATTGAGATGCAAAGATATGACACTCATCTTTGCAGTCTTACTGACAGAATAGGCTTAGATTGAGTAGACACAAGTTAATATCATACTTACATTAAAATCTACAAGTCTTCAGAAAATGCATATATTTTCCCTTTGAACTGAGTTCTTGCTTATTATTACATATACTCTTAACTTTCCGCAAACATCACAAGTTCAGAGTGAATACCTTCAAAAGCAGGGAAGGTCCTTTCCAATAACTACACAACTCCGGGGCTCTGGATAAAGGAAGGACTGGATGTCTGGATCTTCTCCACACTAATGCCTCATAGTTTACCTCAACCCTGGAGAAACACGCCTTCTCACACCACAGCACTCCAAGCACACAGTATCACGGAAGGCAGGGATGCACAAGGGGCTCTTTGCAATTGTGAAATCCTAGAGAAACTGCAACAAAAATGACTGCAGTTGATTTGTGAAACCAGACATATTTCCCCAATGAACAAGGCAGTGAAGACCCAGTCACAGCAACAGTGTTTGAATACATCCCCTCACAAGGGACTGCACATAAAGGCAAGAGAATCTGGCTTGTCTATTCAGCTGGAGAAGGACTAGATTTTCTTCCAGAAAAGCTTTTTATATTGTATGCACATACAGTATACAGAGCTCTTAGGAAAGTGGTACAAATGTTAGTGCCCGAAAATACCCTGAGCTTTTTTTTTTTAAATTTGACTCATGTTTTTGGGACAAATGCAAGTGATGTTAAGACCAAGTTAGCAGCAAAATGCCCAAGTTCCCTGTATCATCAGTGGAGCTATGGTGCTTTAGCTTGTAGCTGAACTGGATCATTGATAGACATCTGATCTTAACATAAAAAGTCCATATGATGAATAATTTATATGTATTTGGGTAACCTTTTCCAATACCTGATTGCATCAATGTTAAAAAGTGTAGAATAAAGTAGTATTTTAAAGGCACTCCAACAGATAAATCATAAATACACTATAAATAGTCATGAGCGCTGCTTCACAGTATTCCCAGTAGACATGCCCCTTGTGTAATTATTTTGTCTTTTGAAGGCATACAAAAAAAATCGACTGTTAAAACATAATTTATTTTGAGTGTCATAAGTTTTGGCAGTCTAACTTCAGCTTGCTAATACACTGAGTACTTCAGTTGTCCATGACCTCACTGGAGACGTGGATACTAGACACTTCTGCAGATGAGAGCCCCAGCGCGTAACTGTGAATGCCCAAAAAGAAAGAAAAAATCACGGAAATTATATGCTTAAAACACTAAGATACCAGGGTCAGAAGCCTGTGTGAAGTTGGTGGCAGTTCAATTTCCAGACTTGGGTTGCTGCCCTTCTGCCCCTGAGGACTGAAGGCTTTCCCAGACTTTACTTAGAAGACCTCTCGAGGAAGACCCGTCGGTGCTGTTCTGCTTCAGTGGGACCCACAAATGGTCCCGCGTCCTCGGGAACAAGCGGGAATAGGTTCAGACAGCAAACATGTTCCTCTACTTTGTGACAAAGGCCACTTGTATCAGGCGTTATACCTCTATTTTGTAAATGGCTACAGACTGTTTGCAGGAGCATCTCGAACGCAGGGGATACGCTTTTTTCTCCTCCCAGGATATCAAATTTGTGAGCTTTATACTTTATGCCTTCCCCAGAATTCAGGTTACTCTCATTTATGTACAACACTGCACAGATGGGAAGGGCTGCCGTGCCCCG
>NW_008582268.1:19401-27851 GCF_000691845.1 Merops nubicus | reverse complement strand
CGCGGGCTCCGCCTGTGCCGTGCGGCTGCGGCGTGTGCTGCTCCCGGAGAACTTTCCTGCTCGTTTTACTTTGATTCCGCCCTTTTCACGTGTTGCGCCCGCCGCGGTGCCCGTTTCGCGTCGGTGTGGGAGCAACAAGCCTGCTTTCGCTCCCAGAGGGAGTGGCCTGGGGAAGGGTAAGCGGGAACGCAGAGAACTTCAACCCAAATTTAATGTTTCTGCCGTAGTTGTCTTCTCTGTTACCCGAGCAAGGAAGGTACTAAATATCATTTAACGCGTACGTTCCTTTAACTCGAAGGCGCCCTTCGAGGTTTGCGAGCGCAGAGGAATGTTTGGAGGATCCCGTCTGATAGGCACGTGTGCGGGCTCCGGCGATCCTTAAAGCGGTCTGGTGGCTTTAGAGGGAACTGGAAGGTCTGACGATCTGGCACCTTGTGTAATGCAGGACTTTTATGGGCTTTGATGAGGCTGAATTTTTAAAAAGAAAAAAAATAGACTGCAGAAGGTGAAGTTGCTTTTATGTTTTTGCTTATAGCATCAGTACTCTGTCAAGTGGAACCTGTGGGAAGATGGTTTGAAGCCTTTATTAAGAGGAGAAACATAAATGTTTCTGCCTCTTTCCAGGAGCTAGAAGATGAGAAGGAACTTTCTGAAGAGTCGGGGGATGAAGAATTGCAGCTTGAAGAGTTTCCTATGTTAAAAACCCTTGATCCAAAGGACTGGAAGGTATTTGGTTGATGTAGATCAGTGTTCATTGCTTTTGCTGGAAGTATCCTGTCAAAGTTCCCTGCCATCCCAGCTGCTAATGATCCCCTTCCTCTCCAGTCCAGCCCCACTCTGAACTGGTTTGTGTCCCTTAGTCCTGTAGCTGGGTTTGTATTTCCACATATAACTGGATGATGAGGGGGAAAGTTGAACACACAGCAGGACAAGATCTTAGTCCTGAACTGTTGCTTTTCATTTTACTGCTTATGAACAGTAAACATGTCTTTTCTCCCTCTTACCACTACCCTTATTCTGGAGTTACATTAGCAGTCTTTAATATTAAAGACAGCAGTTTAATTTTCCAGTAATTGAACTTTCTGGGATTCAGTGCTTTAATCCAATTGAGATTAAGCTACTTGAATTTCTGTAACAGTAGCTTATTTTATTGGTATTTGGTTATTCAGCAATTACAGCCTTTAGGACCACTTTTACTAATATTTGTTTTTATTTTTCTAATATTTATTAAAAGAGGGAAGAATTCTGCCTCTTACTTTTAAAATCTGGGGAGGAGAACAGGTTTTATGCATGTGTTGTGACTTTTTAGGCTGAATTTTTCATTGTTTATTAGGTTTCTTGTTATTTTTTTTTCCTCAGAATCAAGACCATTATGCAGTTCTTGGGCTAGGAAATATACGTTACAGGGCTACTCAGAAACAAATCAAAGCAGCTCGTAAGTACCTTCCCTCCCTAGGGATACTTTTCTTTCAGATGTACACAAATGTTTTCCAAGTCATGGACAAGCTTTTTACTGTTTCACAAGTACACGCCCTCTTTGATTTGTATTGGTTACCAGCCTTCTAAATTCACACCACAGGTCCAAAATCCACAAGCCTAAAGCCAGGAACTGAAAAATGTCACTGAGTTCACATCTCATTTCTCTTTCCTGCACTTCTTTTGTCAACAGCTTGGAGGCTGTAACTGTACGTTTCTGCATTTTTGAGTCTGCAGCCAGGCTCAGTCATAGGCAGAGAAATACAACTGGCCCTGCTCTGCGTATTTCAGTAGGTTGGTACCTTGAAGCTCCTTTACAATAGTTACCTGCCACGGCCTGAATGCTTAAGAATCATAGAATGGTTAAGGTTGGAAAAGACCTCCAAGATCATCAAGTCCAGCCATCTACCCAGCACTACCATGACCACTAAACCATGTCCCAAAGTACCACATCCACATGTTTTTTGGACACCTCCAGGGACGGTGACTCCACCACCTCCCTGGGCAGGCTGTTCCCATGCCTCACCACTCTTTCAGTAAAGAAAATCTTCCTGATATCCAATCTAAGCCTCCCCTGGCACAACGTAAGCTCATTTCCTCTCATCCTATTGCTAGTAACCTGGGAGAAGATACCAACACTCACCTCACTCCAAGCTGCTTTCAGGTAGTTGTAGAGAGCAGTGGGGTCTCCCTTCAGCCTCCTCTTCTGCAGACTAAACAACCCCAGTCCCCTCAGCCACTCCCCAGACCCTTCTCCAGCTTCGTTGGCCTTCTCTGGACCCGCTCCAGCACCTCAATGACTTTCTTATACTGTAGTGCCCAAAACTGAACCCAGTACTCAAGCTGTGGCCTCTCCAGTGCTGGCTCATGTTCAGCTGGCTGTCCACCCGCACTCCCAAGTCCCTTTCTGCCTGGCAGCTTTCCAGCCACGCTGCCCCAGGCCTGTAGCGTCGTCTGGGCTGGTTGTGACCCAAGTGCAGGAGCTGGCCCTTGGCCTTGTTAAAGAAGTATCCTGCTGTTACCATTCTGAGCAGGCTTGAGCATTGCATGGGAATGCAGCAGTGGCTCTTGAATTTTCAGGTGTTCAAGTAACTAAACATTCCTTGGGCCACTGAGAAGCTCGGTTTTGCTCTGTGGTTGTTTAACCATGTGAAAACTGTAGAGTTCCCATGGCTGGCTCGCTGGGATACTACCAAGCTATTAAAAACATAGCCCGTGAGGTTGTGTCCTTGACGTTTTGGGTAAGTGAACAGTAGAACCTGGAAGTGCCACTGTGTTCCTTAATGGTATCGTAGGCCTGTGTCTTAAATGGTGACGTGACTCACAAGTGCACTTGGGTGACTGGGGGTATTATGTGGTACCTGTGTGAAGGAACACCATGCTGGGCTTCAGAGCCTTTCTTCCTAGAAAGCAATGTGACCAAGAGTTAACTTTGCAAAAAAGGATGGAAGTATTTAGTGGAGGAAGACTTAAAAGTACTCTGAAGCTTGTTCAGTAGCCTCTATGAACTAAGCTGATGGTTTTGTGACTGGACCTTATGAGCAATTGCCTGTGTAACTGTCCTGCTGTGAGTAGAGGTGCTGTCCCCAGTGAAACCACAGATGAAGGTGAAGTTACTCCCAAATGAAAATGGGTGGAAATTAGCAATTTGCCATCTGGCACATGAAATTATGTTGCCTCAGGTATGTGTTGCTTAGCAGTGCCACCCACATGTTGCTTAGCAATAGAGCATAGCAGAGAGCAACACCTATTCTGGGAATGATGAGTGGTCTCACTGGTCTTCTTGAGCAAGAACTGGAGGCATCTCTCTCTTTAGAATCCAGAGAACACTCAATTACTACCTGGTACAGAGAAACCTTTGGTCTTCCTCACCCGTGTATACTGTGCTTTCTTCTTTTTAACAGGGATTCTGATTTTTTTCTCAAAGGGCAGGTTGTTGTAACTACTCTCATGATCTCTTTTCTCACTTTTTATAGTGTGCTAAGAAGGTACATTTTATGTTGTATGTTCATACGGCGTGAGGTTTTGGCGAAGAAGTCACTTTGAAATGTAGTTTTATTGTTTAAACACTAAGGCAGCCTTAGCAGCAACTTGAGCTATCGCCCTCAGCATGTGCCAGTTAGGATTTAAGGCCTGAGCTGAGAGGACTTGACCACAGAGTCTTTGTGTGTTTAGTTCCCTTGCCAAATTTCATCTCAGATTGTGTTTGAAACTTGAGTAAAGGGATAGAATACAATTTTCATTTTCCCTGAAATACTTTGCTTTTCATTACAAATAACTAAAACTACATGAATAATTTTTCTTTATTTTTTTTTAGTAGGATTGAACAGGAAATTGTAAAGTCTTGCACAGTGAAGGTCCTGAAACTGCGTTATATAACTACAACTGGCTTTTGAAACTAATTGTACACTTTAGAGTACAATTTTTAATTTTACAACTTCAGAGTTACTGAAGCACTTCGCTATGTATAGTATTAGAATAAGTCCCAGAAAATCAGTACTACTTCAGCTGATGAACGTGGAAGAGTTTCTGAATTGTGGTTATTTTGTGTCCCAGCAAAGACTAAATAATTTTAACTCTGCCAATAGTGTTAATAGTGACAAGGAAATATATTTTGACTTGTATCTGTTTTATTCTTGATGTTTTGGCGTTCTTTTTTTGGGGGGGTTTTTTAAACAATCTAGTTAGAGAAATGGCAGTTGGAATTATTGTATTACTTTCTGAGAAATAAACTTGATGTTGAAGTGTTTCTAAACATCGTGCATCTCTTTGCTAGATAAATCCATGGTTTTGAAACATCATCCAGACAAGAGAAAAGCTGCAGGGGAACAGATAGGAGAAGGTGATAATGACTATTTTACCTGCATAACTAAAGGTAAGCAATTATTAGATACTTTCAGTCTACTCGGTAATCTGAAATATATTTGTAGTGTTTTATTAGCCTTTAAAGAATTGTCAGTTACCAAGCTGCACTTCAGAGGAGTGCCTGGGTGAGTCGAGGTGGCGCTGATCCAAGTTGCCCCTGGGCAGAAGCAGGGTGGGGACGCAGCCGGCAGAGTTGCTGTGCCCGGTGGTGACACCGAGGGAGCCCTGGTGGCAGCCTGTGCGAGGCGCAGCCGCCAGAGGCGGCCACGGAGCTCGGGTAAAGGGACTGGCTCTGGGTGGAGTAACTCCCCTGAGGCAGGGCCCCAGCTGGAGAATCTGTATTCTGATGTGCCTCCTCTGCCAGCAGAGCATCTGCTGCTTTAGGTAGGGTATTGGTCTCTTCAGCTGCTCTTTTTTGCCCACTGATGACCAAGTGAACTCAAGTGAAGAACATTTCCCTTCTTGTCTGTGGTGACCTAGGCCACCAGTGCTGGCTGATTCCAAAACCATAGGGAGTGTTCTAGGTGTATGACTTAGGTCTGTAGAAATCTTACGGAGTTTGTCTTTTTTGTTTATTCTAAACCATTTTTTTTTTACTCAATAAGGTCAGCTTCCTTTAGAGTTGTCAAAAGGAAACAGATTGCCAAATATTTTTTTTCAATATTTGCAATCCTCTCAGAAACTGGCAGATACTTATAGTAAGGACAGCCTGCACCTGAATCCAGGAATATGCTCTGTGTTCTGTGTGCAAGGAGCAAAAGATGTTTCCCCTTTCCTGCTTACAACGTGTATTTAAGAATCAACAGAAAGGAAAGCACAGAGTGTCATGGAAGGGGAGTAATGCTTCCAGGCAGTACCGTGGAGAAAGGACATACAGTTTTAGGGAAGGGGGATCTGAAGTAGAAGCAACTGGTAATAGAACAGAGAGAAGGTTGGAAAGGCAGGAGTTTGTAGGTGGGATTCAGAGCTGGGTCCGATAAAGGAGTGAGTGGGAGACAGTGCTGGGGGAACTGCGTATGTGGGAGTATAACTGGGGATCTGTATGGAAGACACATCTCTTAAGTGGAAGAAGAACCAATGGATGTGCATAGACTTTTTTTGCATCAGGAAAATGGTATGAGGGTTATTGAATTAGAAAGGGTGTAGTTAGTCGGTCAAGAGAGGTTCTCCTCCCCCTCTATTCTGCATTGGTGAGACCGCATCTGGAATATTGTGTCCAGTTCTGGGCC
Organism: Merops nubicus; assembly: GCF_000691845.1. Classification (NCBI taxonomy): domain Eukaryota; kingdom Metazoa; phylum Chordata; class Aves; order Coraciiformes; family Meropidae; genus Merops; species Merops nubicus. The sequence continues at coordinate 22,281 of NW_008582268.1, read as the reverse complement.
CCCCAGTTCAAGAAGGACAGGGAGCTGCTGGAGAGAGTCCAGCGTAGGGCTACAAAGATGATTAGGGGAGTGGAGCATCTCCCTTATGAGGAAAGGCTGAGGGAGCTGGGGCTCTTTAGCCTGGAGAAAAGGAGACTGAGGGGTGATCTCATCAATGTTTACAAATATGTAAAGGGTGAGTGTCAGGAAGATGGGATTAAGCTTTTTTCAGGGATGACCTGTGATAGGACAAGGTGTAATGGGTGCAGATTGGAGCATAGGAGGGTCAAGGTGAATATCAGGAAAACTTTTTTTTCCTGTGAGGGTGACGGAGCACTGGAACAGGCTGCCCAGAGAGGTTGGGGAGTCTCCTTCACTGGAGTCCTTCAAAACCCGCCTGGACGCCTTCCTGTGTGGTGTACTCTAGGTGGTCCTGCTCTGGCAGGGGAGTTGGACTAGATGATCTTTTGAGGTCCCTTCCAACCCCTATGATCCTATGATTCTATGAAGCTCCTAGCTTGCAAGTTAGAGGATAATTTGGGTCCCTGAGAGCACTGGCAGAGGGAAGCCCATTCCCAGAGGGAAGACTGGCAGACAGCAGCTTGCTGGTGGTCTCTTACATTCCGTCCTCTCTCCATTAACACATGCGGTGAGATCAGTTAACAGAGCCATGGAGCACCAAGGTCTCTTCCAGTTTATCACCTTTGAGAACTCACCTTCACTCTGCAATGTTCTTTGTCCAGTCAGAGAAGCCCCTGAATGATCACAGCATGAATTTCATTCCTTTGATGATTTTTCACTCCTACTAAAAAATAATGGGCATCATAGAACTGACAGAGAAAGTAATTCCACGCTTCCTTGAGAGAAAACAAACAATTGCTGAAGTTAGAGTGTGTGATTTCCAAGTTAAAACATTCAGGGGCGTGATGCCCCCTGACTGCAGGACTGGAAGAGCAGGAAAACTGGGAGTGTCTGTATGTTTTGGCTCTGTGGAGTTTTATACTCTTTTCAAGTGTCCTGGTTTTGGCTGGGATAGAGTTAATTTTCTTCCTCGTAGCTGGAATAGTACTGTGTTTTGGATTTAGTGTTAGATTCATATTGACAACATGAACCTCAGAAACAACTAAAACTGATGGTTTAGCTGTTGCTGAGCATTGCTTACATTAAGTCAAGGACTTTTCAGCTCCTCAGGCTGACCTGCCAGTGGGGAGGCTGGAGGTAACACAAGAAGCCTGGAGAGGACACAGCCAGGACGGCAGAACCAGACTGGCCAAAGGGATATTCCATCACATATGATGTCATGCTGAACAATAAAACAGGGGTGGGGGGAGGGTGTTGGTTGGTGGGGGGGCAGCTTGCTGCTTGGGGACTGGCTTCAGTGACGTTGTGCCTCACGTGCTTTTTATATTCTCTTACCATTATTATTGTTTTCCCTTTCTTTTCGGGCCTATTAAACCAACTTTATCTCAACCCATGAGTTTTACCTTTTTTCCTGTTCTCTGCCCCATCCCACTGTGGGGGGGTGAGCTGCTGGGTTAAACCACAACACCAAGCCTCGGAACAGCTCCAGCATGAAGTGCAGAACTCTCATGAACGTCTCCTGTTCTTGCCCATTCTCACATCATCTAAACTCAGGGACTGCTTTTACTCAATGCCTGCCTTAGTAAACTCTTCTTTGTCAATTTTTCTGCAAGGTTCTGATGTGGGATAAAAGCCTGAAGGTGTAATACCCAAACTTCCAGTGCCTGAACTGAATGTACTGCTGAAAATTATTTTAAATATAACTTGGTTTGTTACATTGTAGTGGTTAAATGTGTTGTTTCCCACAAACATTTTTCCCCCTACTTAGTTTAACAGGAACTGACAGCAATGGTATTTGGTGTCACTAAAATAATTAAATATCAAGTTGTACAGAATGATAGATCACATTTAGAATCTTTTCTGTAACATTGCCACCTTATGGAGAAGACTCACTTTACTCTCCTGTTTTATATCTGGTAACTTTTCAGCTTATGAAATATTATCTGATCCTGTGAAGCGACGAGCATTTAACAGCATAGATCCTACTTTTGATAACTCTGTACCTTCCAAAAGTGAAGCAAAAGAGAACTTCTTTGAAGTTTTTTCACCAGTTTTTGAAAGAAATGCCAGGTAAGCTTTGTCAGACTGCTTTTGCTGTTGCTGGAGAATCAGTGTTTGCCAAGTGTTCTGGCACTGTTTGTAACAGGTGTAATTTTAAGGGATGCTGGGAGATGCATTAATTTGCTAGAAATGTAATACAAGTAAACTAGTGCATTCTCTGTTATTTCATTTTAAGATAATCTGAGCTGTCACACTGGAGGTATTGAGTTTGATCCATGATATTAAAAAAAAAAAATCTGTTCTCAGCTCTGTATTTTTTGTACTGTCCTTTTTGTATAACACAATGTTTCATCTTTATTTACCATCCCAAGTGTGTATGCTACTGACTAGAATTCCTTTTTTTAAGGTTTTCTTATGAGGGTGGGGCACTAAGAGAAGACACTAGTTATGTTCACAGTTTAGTTGGTTAAAAGAAGGTAAATGTAACTATCAATATTTGGTGGTTCTCTTCTAAGGTGTGTGACTTGTCTTCAGCATTTGATTCATGCTTGCCCAGTTAACTTTGTATGAAGGCTGTCAAAACAGAAGTCTATTTCACCTTTTCCTGGTATGGAAAAAAAAAAGTGGTTTATATTGTGAGCCACTTTGCAACACATTCTGAACAATCCATTGATTATTTAAAGGAGATTTTTTTTAATTTTTCATCAAGCTTTTCAGAGATTGACCTGAATCTGTGGTTGTCAGATGGGTTGTTCCCTTCCCTGCTTGGAAATGGATGTTGTGTCATGGAATAACAATTCTAGAACTATGGAAGATGTC
>NW_008582268.1:16529-19370 GCF_000691845.1 Merops nubicus | reverse complement strand
TAGGGAAAAAATGGAACGGAGGCAGAGCACACATTATTTCTTCATACTCCATTAGAATATGTGAGAAACTTCCTGTAGCCTAGTACAGAGCTGAGTTATTCACAGAGCACCTTCTGTCTGCTTCCTGTAAGCCCCTCTATCAGGAGAATGTGTGTGGAGAATTGAGTATCTACAAAGGCAGCTTGTGCTCCATCAGGCCTCCTTTTAGGCACACCAGACTCAGGCAGGAAGAGCTTGATTTTCTGGGGAAGCTCCCCAAAAATGGCCCAATCTGGAGAAAGTTTAGAAGGAACTCTCCTTTTTCTTCCTCTTTCGTGGTGGTCCTCTGTGTTCATGGGAGGGAGCCTCTGATTTGCTGGCTTGAGCCTGTACTTAACACAGGCCATGTTATGAAGTAAGATTATACATATTATTTCTTGAATATATCCATTTATTTTCAGGTGGTCAAATAAGAAAAATGTTCCTAAACTTGGAGACATGAACTCATCATTTGAAGAGGTAGATGCATTCTATTCATTTTGGTAAGTTAGCTGATACCTCAGTTTCTAGTCACACCACTCAAGATGTGCAATATAAAAGAGCTTGCAGACCCCTTTGTATGTAGGTAGTTGGCTGTGGTCTGTTCTGGACTAGTAATGTCACAAAGTCACCCCACAGCTGTTTGGTGCCTTTCACAAACTGAGCTGTTTATGCCCAACAGTCAAGCCCAAGTTTTTGGCTTGACTTACCTGCTAATTATGGATGTTTATATACAGATTAAATTCATTTCTCTCTCAGCTCTACAGACCACGCTATATATCCACTGCCTATCATGGGAGCTTAGACAGCTGCACTGTAGAGGTTTAGAGCTGGGGAGACTGATCCCATCCTAAATCGTGCTCTGTCCTGCAACACAGATAGATATCAGTCAGTACTTTCCGTGGCATCTGGCATTTAGACTTATCACAGTGGAATCGTTGTACATGCAGTATAATTGTAAAATATGTATCATAAATTGTAAATAACTGCCAACAAAAACCCACTAGTAAAAAAGGTAGCTTTTTTTGTAATGGTTTTGCTGGAGTTTTATTATTCAAGGGTTGTTTTGTGGTGTTTTTTTTTTTTTCTTTAGGTATAATTTTGACTCCTGGAGAGAGTTTTCCTATTTAGATGAAGAGGAAAAAGAAAAAGCAGAATGGTATGTAAGTAAAAAGAAAATTGACAGGAGACAGAGATTGATACAGCAAGATTTTCCAGCTTTCTGTCAGACTGTAAGCCATAGGAGGAAAGGTAGCCCAACTAAGACTGAATTCCACTCTCCAAACTCAGTAGTCAGTCATGGACTTGAACTGAACTGACTCTGGGCTTCTCTTTGTCTTATTTGTGTAACTGAAATAGTTCTTGCTTGCATCACAGAGCTGTTTCTGAAGGGCTTTGAAATGTTTAGTTCAGACTGCAGTCCCAGCAGTTCCCAAAAACAGGTAGAACCTAGAGCTGAGATGAGTAAGCAGGTGTCATTTCTTTCTCCAACTCTTTGTTGAGCTGTGCTGAGACAAGTGATACATTATAGAAAATTTGATAGATTCGTTCTGACGGCTTGATGTTAATAAAAATTGTGTGTCTGTTGATGTAGCAATAGGTGCTGAATTACTCAGAGCATGCTGCCATTGAAAAGTACATTCTATTTTTATCCTTTCTACAGTTATAAATACAGAATGTGCAAGTTAGAGCATCAAATCATTCAGTCTAGCATGTATTTCACAGGATGCAACGTCTGCTAGTCATCCTTGTATAGCCAGAACTGGCAATGTATGAACCTCTTCTTCCACATTTTAATAGAAATCAATTTTTTTTTTAGTTATATTCAGGGGTTAGCTTGCTTTATGGCTATAAACTGTGCTGTACTTAGGCTGTAGCTTGGCAGGCTTTCCTCTTCTCTTATGCCTTTTCCATCTATTAAAATTTTTCAAGCCACTCTGGACCCAGTGTTTTCTCTCCTTTGAAGATTCTGTACAGGCACTGTAATCAATTCTTTATCACTTATATTTTTGATGAATTACACACATTAATCTCTAGGTTTCTCATTGGAAGGCTCTTGAGTTATGTGCATGTATCTTCTTTGTGCTTATCCTTGACATTAGTGTCCTTTTTAAAAAATGTTTAGACAAATGGTACATAGCATGCTGTATGTCAGAGAGGGGGTTACCTTTCAGCTTCTGTTCAGATGGTCATGACTCTTGTTATTCCTTCTTGCCAGAGGTGATGGCACCCATGTTTTAAACCTTCAGTCTTTTCGTAGGAGTCTCCTCTGTTACAGGGATTGTTTTCTTTGTTCTGAGGTGTATTGTTCTCTGTTTGCCTCTCTCATAACAGTACTGACAAATATTTCCAGATTATTTAGTCAGCTAGCTTTTACGTTATTTAGCCTGAGCTGCATTTAGCTGGAGAGAATCTGGCATGATTTTCCCAGGGCGTCACTCTACGTTATAGAATGTGTTCTTTCTGTGCAGATGGGTTTACTTGACCTGAATTCTGCAAAATTATTATCTCTTTCCCCTCTAATTAAACTGTATTCCATCAATTAATTTGTTTTGCTTGGGTTTAATGTTAGGTCAACAAGTGGATTGCATTTTGAAAATTAAGTCCGTGATCTCATTCCCTGCAATGACAGATCAGCAGCTTGGTTTGTTAGGTTTGTGTAATTGTGTGAATGCTGAGCATTTTTGACAGGAGACTGGGGCCTGGAACTTCATTTTTTGAAGTCTGTTTTTGCCATATTCAGAGAAAAGCATCTGTGTGGGGAAACTTTTTTAAAAGTTTGTTCTTGAATTTCTAGCCCAGTGACACTGCAGGGCACTAGCA
>NW_008582268.1:0-16498 GCF_000691845.1 Merops nubicus | reverse complement strand
TCTTTCCCTTTTTAGTCGAGATGAAAGGAGGTGGATTGAAAAGCAGAACAGAGCTGCCAGAGCATTGAGGAAAAAAGAAGAAATGAACAGAATTAGGACACTTGTTGGTGAGCATTCAAACTGCTGATTTTTTAAAAAGAGATTTGTTGTGGAAATCTACTGATTTTCTTTTCTGTATTATGTATCCTTTCTTCTTCCAGACAATGCATACAGCTGTGATCCCAGGATAAAGAAATTTAAAGAAGAAGAAAAAGCAAAGAAAGAAGCAGAGAAGAAAGCAAAGGTAGAAGCAAAACGAAAAGAACAGGAAGCAAAAGAAAAAGTAAGTTAACTACACTATTTGTGTTGAAAAACCCTGGTTCATTCACACTTGATCCACTCCTTCAGGTTCTAGATGTGTCAGAAAGAGAATTATATTTAAGTTCAAAGACGTGTTCACTTCAATCCCTGTGCAACAGGCAGTGCAAGACTGACAGCCTTTTAAGAATGAGGTTAAAACAAGGAGCACAGGTCTGAAACAAAAAAAAAAAAAAAACTTTTAAAATTGAGTTCTGTTGTTGCACATACTTCCTCTGGTTTAGAGACTGTCATTAAATTCGGTGCTCTGCTTTCCTTTTTCATAAAATGGAAACAGCTGCTTGCCTTGTGCAGACTGTCTGTCAGTGGTTGATAGGTATGAAACGCTTTTTAGGTAACTTAAAATATTTCATCAATATTAACAGTTTGGAAAACAGGGCTCTGAAATCAGGACCAGGAACGAAAACTAGGGGTCCCCATAGTGAGTATTCAAATTAATGGCACCTGGTATACATTTAATCACCTCCCTCAAAATTCTTGGAAAACCAAATATTAAAGTATTGATGTATTAAAAATCAAGCAAACAAAAACCAACAACAAACCCCCAACCAAAGCAAGAAACAGCATGTTTTAATATCAAATGACTGAATGACCCTGTAATGGTGTAGCTTTGTTGAGGTTTGTTTGGTTTGTTTTTTTCCTTTTGATTGCAGCAACGACAAGCAGAATTAGAAGCAGCACGGTTAGCAAAAGAAAAGGAGGAAGAAGTTGTTAGGCAACAAGCATTAGTAGCAAAAAAGGAAAAAGAGATCCAGAAAAAAGCTATCAAGAAAGAAAGGCAAAAACTGAGAACGACATGCAAGGTATTTAAATATTACTATAATGAAATACTGGTTACATCAGTGAAATGACAAAGTTTGCTTAGATCAGACCCTATTGTGTGCTTGCTTGTTCTTAGGGCTGAAGATGGGTACAGAAAGTGGGTTTACTAAAAAGTACTAAAACACATCCTTCTCATATGGTTTTGAGTTCTGAGTAAAGCTGACCAAATAGGTCTGAACACAGCAGTGGCTGAAGGATGCTGTGTGTTAAGCCTCTGTCTGAAGGAACAGGACAGTAAAGTTCAAGAACTTTGTAGAACGTGTATTTCTGCTTCCAGAACTGGAATTACTTTTCTGATAATGAGGCAGATTGTGTTAAAATGATGGAGGAGGTGGAAAAGCTTTGTGATCGTCTTGAGCTAGCAAGGTAAGCCTTCCTGATGATGATTCCTGCTCGTTTTGATACCCATCTTTCTACTAGCTATCCATTGTAACTTAATAATTTATTTTTAGTCTGCAATGCTTGAATGAAGCACTTACATCCACAACAAGGGAAGGAGGAAAGGCGGCTGTAGTAAAACAGGTAATTATGCTGAGTGTCAAATCAAAATAACAATAATTTGATTTGTGAAATCCCCATGACTGACTGGAAGCAAGACACAACACAGCTGCTATGGAATCCTGCCTGTTAAACACAACGACCTGAGTTTCCCAGTCCCCAGGCAGAGCTGCTCTCTGCTCCATTTTATGTAGTGCACTTTATGGCTGGTGAAATAACCAGGGCCAGCTGAGAAAAAAAATACGCGTTTTTGATTAGTAAAGGACACAAAACCTACCATTTGTACTGTATACAGAAACAGTGGAGGAATTTAATTTTTCCCAGCAATGAGTAGTGGGAAGAGCTGGAGGGGAGGGATGGCAGTCTTAACCTATTCTGTTAGGCAAGAGAAATCCTAGTCTAAATCCTAGTCCAGTATCTGTGATCTGGGGCTAGATCCACAAAAGGACTTAAGTGTTGCAGGCTGTAGCCACTGTAAGGGCTAGTGGGTTGGATGCCAAAGTATGGGAAAAGCCAGACACTTGTCATCCAAGATTTACAAAACTCAGCAAGGATCTGCCTCAACTTGCCAGCAGGGAAGAGCCTTTTGGACTAATAAGTTATTTGGACATCCTGCAGAAAGATGAAGGTGCTTTACAGCTGTGAACTTTCTCTCCTGGAGGAGAAAGTGACCTCTCCCCATTCCAGGGTCAGGTTTATGTATCAGACAACTTAAGACTCAAATCCTTCCTGTTCTGCCGGGAGCTGAATCTCATCTCCCAGTCGCCAGGAGTGTTCTGAACGCAGGGCAGTCGTCTCTCTGTCTCTCTGTCAAAACTGTTCCACTTCTGCATTAACAAAAATTGTCCGTCAGGTAACTTTCCTTTTGCCAGGAAGATTTTATTATGAGATAGACAGCCAGAAACCTATTTTAGGCATCCTGTCAACAGGCAAAAGTGCTCAGCTTTTTAACATTGCCGAGACTGAACTGGGCATACTCGGAAGCAGGTATGTTAAAGATATGTCATACCTCAGCCTCCAGATGTGGCTGCAGTTCCCAAAGATGTCCGATGGGTAACTTACGTTCTGCTGAACTGCTTGCTAACAAACTGCATATGGCCATCTAACTCAAAGTAAGCACACTGGATGCTGCATTTACTGCTAACTTAGTACAACCATAGTAACTGATAATTTCTGATGTAACCAGGCTTAAGCAGCAGTTAGGTTGGAAGATCTGGGACTTGGTGTATTCAACATGAGTAACTGCCCTCACTAGTCACTTCAAGTTCCTAATGCTTTTGTGGGTCTGTCCCTATAATTGTGTTAGCCTGGACATGTATGCTAAATTCAGAGTTTTGGGAATGTCCGTTTAATTTCCTGTTGAGCTTGTGAGATAGCCAAATTTACACATGGGATGTAGGGAAGCAGTACTGGAGCAGATAAGCTACACTTCCTTATATATAATGTATGAAATGGAAACTAAGTAAAATTCAAGGCTCGAAACAATCCCAGAGAGAGGGGTTTATGTCACTGTAAAATGCAAAATAAATAATGTTTGTTTACAATCCTTCAGATAGAAGAAATAAATGAACAAATAAGGCGAGAGAAGGAAGAGGCAGAAGCTCGTATGCGCCAAGCGACAAAGAGTTCAGAAAAGTCAACCACTGGTGGTGGAGGGGGAAGCAAAAATTGGCCAGAAGACGATTTGCAGTTGTTAATTAAAGCTGTGAACCTCTTCCCAGCAGGGACTAACTCAAGGTACTTCTCAGGTTTGGTGTTAAAAGCCCTCCTAACAATTTCTAATTAAATAACAAAGCATAATACAATTTATTTTTGGACCATCCTAAGTATGATGTTGGTATAAGAACTCCCTAAACTTCCTCCTTATCCTTGACTATTGCACAGCCTGTGGTTTGTCTTCTCTTAGTACCATACTGTATGTCACTGGAGTTAGCTTTGGCCCTGTGTCTCGCTTCCCCCCCAGCTTAGGCCTCAGTCCATCAGCAAGATTGTGCTGAGGTGCTTTTTGCACAGGGCTTGCTACAAGATCGGCTCCAGCCATTACAGCAGAGAACAAAACCAGAGTAGTGACCATGAAGCAACTGTGTAGGAATAGCAGTGTGTAACCCACTTCCAGTAGCTCCACAATGACTGTGGGTTGGTTTCTCCTCCACATGGTAGGTGGAGAACAGGCAGAGATATGAATTCTGTGCCCCAGCCCTCCTGAGGGGAGAGCCAGGTTAAAAGGGAAAGGCTGGGCTTCACAGGAAGCAGCACTGGCAATCAGCTTACTAGTAAGTGTCAACAACAGGAGCATGTCTTAAACCCTGTTCTTTCACAGCAGTGAAATGCCTTCTTCCACTTAGGACTCACAGATTTGAAGCCTCCTTTACAAGATTTGGATGCCTACTTTTTAAAGAGACAAGCTGCCCTGCTCATTCTGGAGATGATATCAGTACCAGTTTCTGCACTGCAGCTCAGCAGTCAGGAGTACTCGTTGAGAACGCAGGCCCAAATACGATCCCATTGTCTGATCAGATGCAAAAATCCCTCTCCATTTTCTAAGAATGCACCAGGAATAATTTTGGGGCTAGGGCTGTTCCAGGTCTCTCCTGTTTGAAGACCCTTTATCTGATGTTGAGGTATGCTTTACAGGGGCAGTGGAAACAGGGTTAGTAACTTCTCAGCCCTTTCAGTGCAGCCTGCAGCATTTAATGGCAGAGGTGTTCAGGGAATTCAGGAACAAAACTGCGAAGAGTTTTGAGGATGAGAGGTTTGCACTTACACCCTTACATTCTAACCCATCCTTCTGCATCAGAAGCCAAGAATGCATCTAAGTTGACTGAATTCTTAAGGGAAACATCTGCATTTAGGGACTGACAGCTTTCCAGGATAGTTACCATGACAGCTTATATGTATTTAAGTATGATTAAACTTACTTAAGAGTTGATATAAATGTGTATGGGAGCTTGACCATAGCCTGTATCAAGATAAATTGTTATGTAATATACTGCTTTACTCTTTCTATTCTTGCTTTAGGTGGGAAGTTATTGCCAATTACATGAACTTACACTCTACTACTGGAATAAAGCGAACAGCAAAAGATGTCATCAATAAAGCAAAGAGCCTCCAAAAACTTGGTATCTATATTACATTATTTTGGTAATAAGGTGGTGGTCTGCATGCTTCTCTACAGCTTACTGTCTTTGAACAGCACTGTGTTTCTATTAGGAGAAAATCCTCTGTATATCCCTGAAGGAAATGTAGCTCAGGTAGGAGACTTAAGAGGAACACTTATGTGACTCAGTATTTTCAGCCTAATGGCTGTTGTGTAAGTCACCACTTCATGAGTGACCCTCTGGAATTCTCTTAAATCTGACTTGATGCACAGATGTCCAGGCCACATGCATTGCCAAGGGTACTCCATGCTCAGAGAAAGACAAATGGGCCTCTGAGAAAGCTCTCTACAAAGGAAGGCATCTAGAGTAAACAGAACTGATGAAGCTATAGAGATACTTCAAAAAGATGAGTGGGATTCAGCTCCAGAGTAAGACGCCTAAATTACCGTGGCTCAACTCTTGTGGTAAATGTAGCCTGGAGAGCTCTGGAACAAGTTCTCAAGGAAAATCAAAACATTCCACTACCAAAGTTTTCTAGAAGCTTCTCAATTCTAAACCATGTACCTGCACAAGAAGGACACATGCTTTCCCAGTGTTCCTGCCCCTCTGACATGCCTGTACTCAGAGCAATATGTGTTTTGTGCCACAGCCCTCACTTAAGAGAATAAATCCCTCTTGATTTCGCTGAAGTTGCAGATTGAATCTTAAACTTATCTGGAGAAAGTATTCAACTGAGCAGTATAAAACAGGACAGGGCTTGGAGAGCCTGACACTTTGAGCAAAGTTTATTGGACCCTGAAAGATTATAATTTTTTTAATCTACCAACCTCTTTATCATCATTTTAAATGAAGCTGGAATTTTGGCTTTTTTTATTGTGTGATTATTGTAAACTAATAATCTGCTACGCAGCGTTTTTATTATTACATCTGGCTTTAGTTCTGTTGCAATAATTCTATTCCATGTCTGTTGCTTATAGACCCTCATCAAAAAGATGACATAAACAAGAAAGCTTTTGACAAATTTAAGAAAGAACATGGTGTGGTGCCCCAGATGGACAGTGCTGCCCCCTCCGAACGATTTGAAGGTAAAGGTGACAAGGCTGCTCTTCTTGCAGAATGGTCTCCCCATGTCCTCTTCAGAAGTAACCCAGAACTTACTTGAGACTTGCTTACAAACAAACTTACTAGCTTACAAACTCATGTAGCAAGTAAGACAGTGATCCAGACTCTGCTACTGGATTTAAGGGGTTTTGGCACACACAGTACAAGCCAAGGTTAACTGAACAGTCACAGTTTGAAATGCTTCCTGGGGAGGCAACAGGTTAAGTCTGATGCTGAGATCATCTGTTCCTCAGAGGATGCTACATTTTCAGGTAAGAGTAGGCCTGAGGGGATGCACTTGAGATAACAGATCATCCTGTAGCTAAGTTTTGGTCTCCTGTTAAACCTCCAACACCTCTCATCAAACTCTTGAGATGCCTGTAGAAAGCTGGTTCCTTAGTGTATCTTACTAAAACACAGCAGTTTTTACACTATTTTCATAGGCTTTTCTCAGAGATTCCTTTTTTTTTTTTTCATTCTTACTGTCATTTTTGCATTTAAACAGGATCATCTTTAGATTCATCCCCTTGGACTACAGAAGAACAAAAGCTTTTAGAACAAGCACTGAAGACTTATCCAGTAAATACTCCTGAAAGGTGGGAGAAAATAGCAGCAGCTGTTCCAGGCCGGTCAAAAAAAGACTGCATGAAGCGATACAAGGTGAGGCACCTCCCCTCCTCCTAGGGCTGTCCTTAGCCCAGGGCTTGTTAGAATCCTGGGCTTTACTGTTGCTTTCTCTGCCAGAGACAGTATCTGACAACAGCAAATCACCACAAGATGGAGCTTAATGGAGAAACTTTTTGGGTTCATTTTTTTGTTTGTTTGTTTCTGGGGTTTGTTTTTGTTTGGTTTGTTTTTGGTTGTTTTGGGTTTTTTTTGGAACTCACCCCCAAAAGAGCAGCAAGGACTAAGTTCTCCTGAGTGAAAACAGTGATTCTGGTAGCTGGGAAGGAAAGTTTGTCTCATGAAATCTGCCTTCCAGTTTTGACAGGAAGCTCTTGTAGATGGTAAAGCCCTATCTCTAACCTCTTGGAGGTAAAGTTTGTGCTACAGGGGAAGTAGATGAGTATTAACCTTCCATTAATTTATTTAAGATAAATTAAGGTATTAAACTGTCTAGATTCCTCACTGTTGTTGTGAGCTTGTGTTTCAGGCTGAATACATGTAGTGTTCAAAGCCACAGCATTGCTAAGAAATTCCATATTTAGATGTGTTTTGTTTCTCCCCAACTCTGCAGGAACTCGTTGAAATGGTCAAGGCGAAAAAAGCTGCTCAAGAACAAGTGATGAATGCTACTAAAGTCAAGAAATGACTCTTACTGACAATCTCCTGTTTTATAATAAAAATGCAAATACTGTACATGTTTTCATTCCGTCCTTAATTATACAGATACACAGAACTGGGTGGTTCATGAGTTTTAATTTTCTCAAATGCACTTCTCCAACTCAAAAGCTTTAAACAGGGCTGTGTTTTTTTCTCTTTTTGGTTTGTTTTTTTTTTTTTTTTTTTACAGTGCAAACATACTGAAAGTTCTCATTATTCACTACTCACGAAGCCAATACATCCCACTGCAGATTTTGTTATACTCTGGAAGCTGTTCAATTGGACCTGGAAGTTAAAGAAAGTTGGCCATGACACATGCTAAGCTGATACTGATTGGTGTGGAGGGGGTATGGGAAGGTAGGGAAATGTATACACACATACCCACGGCAGCAACTGCAGGGTGCTTTTCATAGATGTACTTTGTGCAAACTTCTCTAATAGTCTGGGCATCAATAGCCTGAAAGGGATGAAAAGACATCTTTGTTACCAACCAATCACATCTAAGAAAATATTAAGAGCCAATGATCTTTTTTTTTTTTTTTATAATCCAGGAGAAGTAAAGCAACAAATAGTTCAAAATTTTCTCAGCTGGAAACAGTCTAACTTCTGTATTGTTACTTCCTGTAGCAATTAAGTTTCTTAAGGCCCAAGTCACAACCTGAGGGCCACTTACTTCAATCCTGGCCTCAAGTTCTGGAATTGGGATTCGGCGCTTGTAGCACAGCATTTGTCTTCCAATGTCCTCACAGATGGGTGTGGATCCTAAAACAGGGGAAAACAAACTTCAGTCATCAGCGACAACTCCATTAAGAATAAACAGCTCTCACAAGTCTCACCATCAAGTTGTAGCAGCATATTTGTCTTTAGAAGATTTTTCGCTCGAGCTACTTCATTTTCTGTAACGCTTGTGCAAAGCCTTATCCTAAAAAATAAGTATAAATCCAAAACTTAAATAATGGTAACCTGTAGCATGCAAGACTACCTGTGATAAAGAGGTGCATATAGATTAGGACCCCTATCAGGCATGTCTTTTCTACAGACAGCTGGTAAGAGAGTTTGGTATGGAAACAAGACATAGGATGCAAAGCAGTAGCACAAGAGTAAGGTGCTTTGGAAGCAGTGGGACACAATGAATATCTTAATACACTTTTGTCACAGGGATGGTTTTTATCTTTCCGGTGCTAAGCTGCAGCAAATGGACAGATAAAATAATTGCATCTGATCTACAGAACAATGCTATACACGATTAAAGAAGCTAATTTTCAAGTTTTCTTTCAACTTTTGTTTCAAATTCACCCATTTTAAATCAGTGCTCTTAATGTATGTCTGTTTCTAATCACATCTGCAGTTCAAGCATTACATCTTTTCAATTTAGATTTAAGCCTTAGATGAATGAGTATTATCTAGAATCCTATGTTTCAAAGTTGCACATGTAACACCTCTCCCACCTTACATGATGTCATTTCCCTCTGTACTCACTACAGCTCTGTTAACATCACCACCTGGTACATCACATGGGATAGCAAGTGCAGAATGAGTATCATCTGCTAATGGTGTTTGCAGGTAATTGACCATTAATTCTTTGCATTCATGATTTTTTTCCTTTTCAGATACCAAACATGCAGTTCACAGGCACTGTATACTGACCTAGTATTCTAAAAGGTCTGACACAGTTTCATAACTCCTGTCACTTGCAAGGAAAAAAAATCACTGCCATATTTCCTTGTACACAGAACATTATTGTATTAACTACAGTTACTGTTTATTCTTCAGGACAGAAAAAGAAAACTAAACCTAAACTTTAAGCTATATACTCCAAGTAAGGGTGCCAGACACTGGCTGTTGGGACTCTGCATTAAGTGTCAAAGTCTAGAACTTGATGCATCTGTTTCTTGCAGGCAAGCCTACGCAGAGAAACAAAAATATTCTCTTGAAACAATTGCTCTTTTAATTGCATTCTTCCACTGAAAACAATCTTTTTTAGAGAAAAAGTTGTTAGTTTACCATTCTCTCTGAACAAAGTGCACCATGTCCTGTAGAGTGGATGGCTCACAGACCATATAGAGTCCCCACAGCCCTGTATCGGTGTAGCAGGTGTTGAAGGACTGGAAACTGTGACACAGGTTACCCTGGCAGGCAATCTGAGCAAGATTACTGGATAAATTCTGCTGAGGCAAAAGAAAAATATATTAGTTTATGAAGCCTGCAGTCATCTCCACGATCTCTTTTCATTTCAGTGATGACAGAACATGCAGCAGCAGAAGTTGCGCAGCTAATTATCACCTCTCGTCGCAATAGTTTCTTTCCTTCCATATAATCTCATGTTTCCAAGTAACAGCCCAGATTTAAGCCAAAATCATAAAGCTACTTAGGTTCAAGAAAGGGACAGTTACTGATACCCACAGGTTCTGATAACATACAGGTATGAAATCTCCTACCTGCCAGGAGGGCTGGGAGACCCAAGTCACCTCTGTTATGGTGGTTTAGAACCACCTCCTAAGATTTTCCTAGATCTTGGGCAACAAATTCTCTCAGACTGGCCATTTAACCCCCTTGTCCCGCTCCAAAAAGCAACCTTCAGAAACAGCCACAAAGCAGCAGGAACGCCACCAGAGGTTTGGGTGGGCCTGTGTTGCAGTCCACCTGGCCAGCCCACCAGCCTCAGCAGGAGCAGGCAGGAGCCTGCGGGGTCACTCACCACGCCTCCTCCGAAGGAGCGATCCCAGTTACCTATCAGGGTATTTGCCACCATGAGCGGGATCGTGTCTGGGTGTGACCAGCCAGCGGCTTCGACAGCTACCGCCGTGTGCGCCAGGGGCATCTTGTCATCTCTGACCCGGATCTGCGGGGACGGGGAAAGCAGCTGCAGCACCGCCCGCCACGGGGGGCCGGGGCAAGTCAACCACCAGGAGACAGACACTGCCGCCACATCTCGGTTATGAAGCAGGCACACAGAGGACCAAAAGTTAAAGCATATGAAGCTTGATTTAACATCAGCCTTAACTAGTCTTCCCTGTGGTGACTTCAGAGCGGTTTGCCAACAAGAAGCCTGGTGCCACCCACCTCAAGGGGGCATCACAAGTCATTTCACGACTAACAGCAGCAAGAAAAGCTTTTCAAAAACTTGTCAAAATCTAAGTGGAGCTGGAAATTCCATGCAGATGCCTCAGCTTTCTGCCATATCCTTTAAAGTCAGTGTTTCTCAACAACTGGAAATGCTCTAACACCACAGGTGAGGTGATAAAAGGAAAGTAGCAGCAGGGGTAAGGGAGGGGTAAAGGATGTCCTCCCGGAACTGATGAAGCAGAAGCAGTGGTGGCAGTGGGGCTCTTCCAGGAAAAGCTGCAAGCACTGCTCTAAAAAGCAGCTACTCCACTGCCCGCACTGAGGGCAAGAAACCTTTCAATCTGAGTCAGGTCCCTCTCCTCAGCAGAGAGCACGTGTCAGTTGTGCTCACAGGGGATCTGAGGACCAGCTCAAAAAAACACCTAACAGCTTACCTCGCTCCCTGTGAAGCTACAAGGTGGCAGGGGTGGCAGTCCTCCTTCTGGAGCAGATGGCAAGTTACCAAAGTGGCACTTTGCTAGGTCAAGTAGCTCATCATGAGAGACCCCTGAAAAAAGATATTTCACACATTTCACATGTTACTCTGGAAACAGTTAAATTGCTGCATTAAGAGTCAACCAAGTAGTTATTCTACCCCACTTTAATGTCCCACTTTCAGGTTCCTCACACCTCCCTGCTACACAGAGTAAGATCATCATGATTACCCCCCTTAATTTACTTCAATAGCCTTCTACTAATATTACACCAAACCAAGCTGTTTGCTCTCAGTTTCAAGCCTCAATGTTATTTCTCTTTCTCTATGCTTTCCTTGCTACTCCTCTGTTCACACCAAACCCTTTCTAGGCCTCTCTTTTCCTGCCCACATAGGAGAATGACCTTGGCTTCCATTTCACTTCTCCTATTGGTTTAGAAGGTTTATGGAATATTACTGAAGGGAAAAGTTAACAAGAGTTCAAAGGGTATGAAGGTACAAAACACACAGGGCTAACACGGAACTTCCAGGACCTACTGAACAATGGGTAATTCATTGTGTTGTTCCCAAAAGCTTAAAGACCATGATCTGAAGCATAGTTTCACCTGACCCAGGGTGAATCTCTCACACTAACCTCCAGCAGCAGCCAGGACCATTCTGGGTCCTTTGTAATGTGTCGTTATGTACTCCACCAAGTCATTACGATTTATGGATCTAGAAACAGTTAAGGAAACATCACAACTGTGTCAGTAAAGTTTAACAGAGTAAAAAAAGATAAATTTATAGAATAATACAATATAAAACCAATCATCAGTTCTGCCAATGCACAGAGCTGTGCATAGAGACAGAAAGCTAAAATAAAGGTGACTTCCTAAAGAGGAAACAGGAACCTGATATATATTGCTTTCTAAGCTCTTCCAGCTTCCTGAGAAAGAATGAGAAATACAGCTCAGTCAGGCAGAGACAGGGTCCACTAATGATCTCATGCCAATTTGAAAACAGCACATTCAGCAGTCTCCTACTCTGTGCTGGTATAGAGAAATGCAGAAAGAGCAATGCAAATACAGCTGTACTTACAGTAACACCTAACACCTGCCCAACAGGAAAAAGGAGCATTTCCAATTTCATGCTGGATGTATTTTTAACAAACAGGAGAAAAATATGGCATATAATGAAGACATGCAGTAGACACCTGAAGTTCATATACCCTTTGACACCCCCATACAGGGGAACTGAGGCAACATGGGAAGTCTTCCAATAGTTATATCCAGTGCAATTTCAGCTGTCTTCCAGGGGAAAATTAAAAACTGACACTGTTCCCTCCATTTTTTCAATATACAAAAGTTTTTTTCAATATATAAAAGTTACCACACAAAGTAACAAATTTGGACATACTTTATGTTTTCAGTGGGTCCTAAAATTGTCCGTCCTAAGGCTGTCTTCTGATAGGCTGTAGCATGAAGGTAATCAAAGACAACTTCTTGTAAATTGGTTTCAACCTCTTGCATTTCTCGAAGAATAACTCCTCGCTCGCGCTCAATCTCTGCTTCTCCCAGGGTACTGTTCTGAATTATGTCAGCAAGAATTTCCACAGCTAGTTGAAAACAGAGATGGGAATGGAAAGTGTGTTTTCAAACTACCAGAAAAACCTGTTTCCAAAAGTAAAACCCTTTCCAAAAACCAAGCAGCCCAAGATTTGCTAATAAGATTTACAAGGGGACAAAAGACTTGCTCTGCAGGAAGGGAGAAGCCCAAAAGGTATTTTCTTTTTGGAATCTAAAGAGAAAAATGTTTCAAATACCAGTGGCCCTGCTGGCAGTCTCCTTCCAAACCTGCATTCTCACATTCCTGTAAAGTTCAAGAAAGGCCTTTTCACCCCGGAAGGAAATGCTGCAAAAGCATCAGTTCCTGATGAGACATCACTCTGTGCTGTCTCATCAAGAACTGGATAAGCATCTCGTTCCTTGCTGCTTTTCTGATGAATGAAAGCAGTTACCTCTTGGCAAGTCTTTGGAAAAAGCTTTGGCATAATACACGGTTTGTTCCCTGGACGTATATGCGTTCAGATGGGCTCCCATGTTCTCAATCTCTAGTTCAAGGTCTAGCTGAGATCTCTTTTTTGTTCCCTGAAATAAACAATAAGAAAATCAAACCAGACCCTTTAATTCACCTACTCATCATTACTATTTCTTGTCTAGAAAAGTAAAGGTCAAGAAAAAAGTCTTCTGGAAAGAAAACTGGCATACTAATCTCTGCAAGCTTCAAAGTCAGATAGCAATCCTACTATGCTCCCAAATGAAAATAAAAAGCTAGTAAAAGGTGGACTGTGTGTCTCCTAAGACTATTATAAGAACTTAAAACTGAACTAAAATTAGACCTGCATTACTAATCTATAGTTGTGTGTCAGCTACACAGAACCAGGACTTTACCTTCATTTTCTAATGGAAACTAAAGTCTAAGTTGTCCACTTTTCTTTTTTTCTCTCCTTGATTTGGAAAATTTATTTCCACAATTCTGACAAAAGTTCTTATCATTGATCTTTAAAGACAAATAACTTAGAAATCCATTGTAAGCTTCTACATCAATACTTTACTGACCTTGAAAGCCATATGCTCCAGGAAGTGAGCGGTTCCGTTATTCTTCTCGTTTTCATACCTGCTTCCAGCATCAATCCAAAGTCCAACCTCATAAGGAGATAAAAAAAAACTAAACAAACCTGGTCATTTTACCAGCTAATAATGCAGCTTGGTTGATTTTGTGTAGGAACTACACTTACATTTTCAAGGCCTATTTGCAAATGTCTTTTTCCTTAAATGGCACAGGTTTTCAAGAAAAAGAA
This sequence comes from Merops nubicus, assembly GCF_000691845.1. Classification (NCBI taxonomy): domain Eukaryota; kingdom Metazoa; phylum Chordata; class Aves; order Coraciiformes; family Meropidae; genus Merops; species Merops nubicus. The sequence goes on along the minus strand of NW_008582268.1, from coordinate 2,922 downwards.
AATTCTCATCTTCAGAAAAAATCTAATCCCAAATCATTTACAAAATCCTTAAGACTTTTATTTCTTAGCTTAAGTTAGAACAACAATAAACGCTGAAAGAATCCAATTTAGTTCCACAAAGAAATGAACACATATGAATAGTTACGAAAAACTCTTCCCTTTACAAGTTACCTACTGTGCATGTTGAGAGTCCAGAGTCTTCAGAAGCTACTTGCAAGCCATTTTCCAGAGGACTCACTCTAGTTTCAGGAACATTTAAGATTACCTCTGTTGCTGCTCTGGTAGCTCTGAGCCTGCCTGTTCCAATGTGCACACACTGTAAGGAGAAAGCACCAGTCACACTCAGATTGAGCTATAACCTAGGATGATCTTCTGAAAAATGTATTACTGAATGTAAACTTTAAGTTTGTGGGTCTTTTTAAAAGCATACATTTAAAAAGAAAAAAGCACTGATTTATTTTCCACTACTTCACACCAGGGATGCATCCACCCGACTCAGAAGGAAAGATGTGAAGATAACTAAAATGGAGCAATCTGCAGCTGCTCCCCTCCAGTCAGCTGATCTGACAGAAAAGCATGTTACTGTCACCACCCAGCCACCCTGCCAGCCTCACTTGCTTCCCAGCTCTGCCAGCAAGAACCAGGACGACTTTGAATGTATCTTCTAACATCTGAGATGCCTGCTTTCTAAAGTGAGATATAGTCCAGGGCTGCAAATGGCAGAAGAGGGGCAGATGCTGGAACTGCCACCATGTACACAGTCCTGACAGTGAAAGCACTGCCCAGCAGCATGCGGCAGAAAAGAAGGGAAGACGGACGTTAAAAAAGAAAAAGGTTATTGCACTTTTTCAACATCAAGCAACTCAAATCTGTACTTCAAGAAAATCTGTACTACAAATCTGTACTGCAAATCTATCCCAAATCTGTACTTCAAGAAATAAACTATTCCAAAAATTTTAAAGGTATCAAATAAACAAAGATTTCCCTCAGCATGTGACTGCAGTAAAAACAAAGGTACACAATCCAGGTCTCACCCACCCTCCTCCTGGAACACCAGCAAGATAGAGCTCAAAATTTGCATATCTTAGGATCATAGGACAAGTCAAGTTTAAAGGAACCTCAGGAGGTCTCTAGTTCAAACTCCTGCTCCAGGCAAGATCAGCTATGGGGTCAGAGCAGTTTGCTCAGGGCTTTTTGCAGGTGGGTACTGAAAATCTCCCAGGATGGTGAGAAGTGGTGTGGCCTCTCTCACTAGCCTGTTCCACATCTTGACAGCCTCATGGGGAAAAAAAAGGGGGTTGTATATCCAATTTTTCTTCTCTCGTTTCAACTTATGCCCGTTGTCTCTCATCCTGCCACCATGCCCCATGATGAAAAGCCTGGCTCTGTCTTCCTGACAACACTCTCATAGGTTCACCAGGCTGCTGTTAGGTCCAGCTGAAGCTGTGTCTTCTCCAGGCTGAAAAAGCCCTCAGCCTCTCCTCATAGGGCACACTCCCACAGCCTTTTCCTGGAGAAACTGGCTGCTCATGGCTTGGATGGGTGTACATTTTGCTGGATAGAAAACTGACTGGACAGCTGGGCCCAGAGAGTGGTGGTGAATGGAGTTAAATCCAGATGGCAGCCAATCAAAAGTGCTGTTCCCAGGACTCAGTTTTGGGGCGAGTCTTGCTTACCACCTTTATCAATGGCCTGGATGAGGGGAATGAGTGCACCCTCAGTAAGTCTGCAGATGACACCAGGTTAGGTGGGAGTGTTGATCTGCTTGAAGGTAGAGAGGCTCTGCAGAGGGATCTGGACAGGCTGGATTGATGGGCCAAGGCCAATGAGATGCAACAAAGCCAAGTGCCAGGTCCTACACTTGGGTTGCAAACCCATGCAACACCACAGGCTTGGGGCAGAGTGGCTGGAAAGCTGCCAGATGGAAAAGGACCTGGGGGTGTTGATCAACAGCTGGCAGAACATGAGCCAGCAGTGTGCCCAGGTGGCCAAGAAGATCAATGGCACCCTGGCTTGGATCAGGAATAGTGCAGCCAGCAGAAGTGACTGTCTTCCTGCACTTGGCACTGGTTACACCACAGCTCGAATACTGTATTCAGTTTTGGGCACTACAGTATAAGAAAGTCATTGAGGTGCTGAAGCATGTCCAAAGGACAACGAAGCTGGTGAAAGATCTACAGCACAGGTCTTATAAGGCGTGGCTGAGGGAACTGGGGAAGAAAAGAAGCCTCATGGGAGACCTTCTCACACTTTACAACTGCCTGAAAGTAAGTTGTAGCAAGCTGGGGTTGTTCTCTTCTCCAATGTAACAAGTTATAGGACAAGAGGAAATGGCCTCAGTTTGCACCAGGGGATGTTGATATTGAATATTAGGAAAAATTTCTTCACCTAAAAGGTTGTGAAACCCTGGAACAGGCTGCTCAGGGAAGTCTTTGAGTCGCTACCCCTGGAGGTGTTTAAAAGACATGTAGATGTGGTGCTGAGGGACATGTTTACATGGTGGACTTGGCAGTCTTAGGTTCATGTTTGGATCTCATGATCCTAAAAATCTCATCCAAGCAAAACGATGCTATAATTCTATGTTCCAGCCCTGCTAAACACACTCCAGGTCACTAGTGTCCTGTTCACACCGAGGAGCCCGAAACCAGCGGCCATGTGCGAAGCGCCCGCCAGGGGCTGAGTAACCCCCGCTCTCTGCCCCGGCTGTCCCCGTCCGCTGAGCGCGGGCTGCGCGGCCCGGCCCCTCGCTGCCCTCCCCAACCTGCCGGGAATCGTCTCCTCTGCTACCCGCACCACAGGGGAGGGGAACGCTGTGTCTGAAACCCAGCGCTCCTCTCGCGCCTTCAGAAGGGAAAGCTGAGGCCTCGCACCGCGAGGGCAGCGAAAGGGACACGGCTGAGCGCCTCCAGCGGCGCCTCCCGC
>NW_008582267.1:40992-43572 GCF_000691845.1 Merops nubicus | reverse complement strand
TAGACGGGTCACCTGATCACAGAAGGATCACCCTGTTGGCCCGCACTTGCCGCATGATCTTCCACAGGATGAACTGTTCCATAATCTTCCCTGGCACAAAGGTCAAGCTGACAGGCTTGTAGTTCCCAGATCCTCCTTTATTACTACGTATTATGGTTGTATCACACAGTTATGTAAAATTACATAAAAGCAAAATACTGAATCATAGAATATCTTAAGTGGGAAGTGACCCTTAAGGAGCATCAAGTCTAACACCTTGCTTGTTGAAGGACTAGCTAAAACTATAGTTGACTGAGTGTTATCCAGACCCTCCTTGAACTCTGACAGGCCTGGTGTTGTGACCAGTTACCTGGAGAGCCTACTGCAGCGACTGACTACCCACCCTCTCAGTGAAGAGCTTTTTCCTTATGCCAAATCTGAGCCTCCCTTGAAACAGCTTCATTCCATTTCCTTGTGTCCTGTCACCGGTCTCCAGAGAGAGGAGATCAAAATATTAGAAAATTATCTCCTGATCATTAGAAATCTGTTGTTACAGGTCAACAAGGTAAAACAGAGCTGCAAGTGTGCTAAATCAACCTCAGCAAAGCCTGAGAAATCCTGAGGATTTGCAAAGCCTGTGTAAAGCTCATGTTCTGCTGCTCGCTATAGCAATACTATATTTACTGAGCCACTGGGCTGTAAGGATCCTAAATGTCTGGAAATGTGAAAGTAACTCAGCCTAACATTACTCATCACTTGGTAGTGATGTAGTTAAAATATATATAACCAACAGTAACAAACTTAGCATTCAATTCTTACATGTAATGTGTAAATCCTTATCTTCCTTCTGAGGAGTAAAGGTTACAAAGGTTAGTAGCAATAAACAAATGTAGAGCAATCATTGTAGATTAATGGTTATTAAATGCTTAGCATAAAGCAGCCAACAGTTACTTTGCTATTACATACAGTATATTCTTTCAGCACTATCAAATTTAAAGGGTTAAGTTTACCTGAGGGGAGTCAGTATTTCTGTAGTATTCTTTCTCATTAAAGAACCTTCTTTCTGAATCATTTCTCCTGCACATGCGTTTTAAAGGTGTATAATTAGTTCCTTGCAAGTTGTTAGGCAGTTGATGAAGTGTGAACTGGGCACTGATTTGTTTTCTTTATTTACATGTTTCCCATAATACTCTGATGAGAGCATGATGTTGAGGCTTTTTTACCCTTTGTATTATTCCTTGCTTGTTTTGTCAGATTAAGAAGTGATTTTTGAAGCCATTTGCAATTCCTCGAATTCCATTAACAATTATTGTCCAGAGGAGCCTTAATCAAAACCATAGTAAGTGCTAAAACTTGAACACAAACAGCACTCCTGTCACTAACTCAAATAACCAGGTGCCTGCTCTTGTCTGAAGTGTAGCGGTACCTCTGACCACTCCTCAGATTGTTTTTTAACAACATGCTGGTTTTGAAGACCAAGACACTTTAGAAACTTTCTGTCATTCCTTACTCAGTCCTCTCCCACCTATTCACTTTTAACCAGAGAGAATAATAATTGTATAGTCAACCCACCCTCCAACCAAGCAGCAGGGAGCAAGACATTTTAAGACAGCTTAATGGTCTCATAAAGGCCACCACGGAATGTCTACCCTTGTCAAAGACATCTACCCTTGAGTGTTTGTAGCCACCTTTATTTTAGTATTGTTTCTAGGAAGCATAATAAGTAGCTTGCACACTGCAAAGTCCATCTTATGCATCTACATGCCTTGCTTTTAGTGGCCGCAGTTCTAGTGAGAATTGTTCTCCGTGGGTTAGCAGAGCAAGATGGTTTGCAACACTGTTTGTGTCCAAATTGCATCCAGGTCACCCCCCAGGATTTCTGTCTGCAATGAAACCCATTCTGGTGATACTTATTCTGAGTGCAGTCACTGTTGCCACAGGACAGCTGACCTGATAGGAAATCCGAGTGCCATGCATCCTTCTTAATCTGTAGTACTGGTGCTTCCCATCAGAAAGTATTACCATTTTACACTTAAGTCTGTATTATTTTACTGTCATCGTTTCATCAAATGTTAACTTCCAATTTGCAGTGAAAAAAAACAACCACGCAAAAAACTCTTCCTATCATGTTTTGTTTTTTTTTTTTTTCTAGATTGTACCTCAGAAGAATGTCAGTGTCCAGTCACACTGGCAATGTCAACCTACCACTACAGCTGGGAGATGGAATGAGAAAGCAGCTTGGTGGAGATCTGCCAGCCAGCCAAGGCTGACCCACCACTGTCCCACCTTCATCCACAGTGAGGGTGGCTCTGTTTGAGGTGTACTGCCTGACTCCCCGTGTCCATGCTACATCCCCACAACCCACCAGCTTCTGCAGTTTCTGTAACGTTTATGTAAGACCACAAACTACCTAGTTTATGCTAAAAAAGATCACTGTGCCCAAGATGACAGCATACCCAGATAGCTTAGTAGTGTAGGCAGCACCCATGTTCTTTCCTTGCATTTACTGAGGGGGCAGTAATTACTTGTAATCAGCACTCCTGAGTCTTGCTGATCACAGTGGCTGATTCGTGCCAACTGAAAGGTCACAATAACTTGGGG
>NW_008582267.1:27964-40961 GCF_000691845.1 Merops nubicus | reverse complement strand
TTTCAGATTACCCATTTACTTTGTTTCAGCCTGCAAATATTTACCTCGCAGAGTATGCAGGCACCCTCATTCCCCTACACAGCGTTGATGGCTCTGGAGTAAGGATTGCTGCACTGTTAACTCTGTGCTGCAGGAAGGTGTGTTCTCAAGGGGAGAGATGGATGTGGCACGATGTGCATGTACACAGAGCTGCCTTCTCCTCCCTCCTTCCTAGGACAAGTGACTGCCGCCACATCTCTCCTGGAACCAATTCCTTTTCTTTTTGTCTCCCACCTGTCTTCAGTTGTTCAGACAAATTTTTCAACCCTTGTCTCTTACAGCAGACATCTCCCTCTGTTGCTGTAACAACAGGAGCAGCATAGCTGCAGGAGGCAGGCAGGGCTGGCGTTTTTCCTTTCTCCTCCCTGAAAACAGCCTCTCTCACTTTGTACCTATAGTCTTTCCCATAAGCATAAAATGCTGATAGCAAAATTCATCTGTCTGAACTATACCACACAGTCCTGTCCTGCTAAAAGGCACATACTCAGAGAGGTGAGCTGCCTTGTAGGTCCACACTAACATGCACACTGCCATATCTGCTCAGTCTTTTTCTAGTACTCAAACCACAGCAATGGTGATGAAAAACACAGAGCTAATGCTATGCATAGTAGCTGGTATAAAGGAAAGGGGAACAGCTCTCCATTTACAAAGCCTCTGAAGTTGCTCAATGACTACTAATTGTGTATTTCCCATTTTTCCTTCCCATGCATCTCTCCTGACTTCAAAGCTAGATTTCACTGCATGCCCTAAATTCTTGCATCTTTTCTATGCATGTGATTTGACAATGCTTTTCATCTTATGAGAAGTTATCAGCGTGCTACAAGTTGTACAGATGTCACTGGCTCGTGTCCTCAAATCTGGGGAAGTGGCACAAGCACGCAGTACTTGAACCTCTCAGGGTTTGCTAATAGGAAAAGGAATAATAGGATCAGGAATCTCCTGATAACATTTTTCTAGAGAAAAGATACATATTGCAATATATGTCTTGCAAGCTATATCTTCAGAGCTAGCAGCTAGAAAATATTTACATATAGCCACCTCCTGTTCACTGGTGCAAACACAGGTTAAGAACAAGCATGCATTCCTGACACACAGACACTTTTGCTTATCATGGACGCAGTCTATTCAGACCACATGTGTCCAAAACCTTCATGGAGCACAGACAGCTGGAAAATACTTGGAGAAAAATAAGGGTGATAATTTGGGCTAGATTTAGAACAACATATGACCATAAAAATATGCGTGGTGAAGAATTGCCTTAAAATTCTTGGCCTGAAGTTCATACTTCAGATGTTGAGCTCTGCTCTCCATAAAATGTGTTACCACAGACTGATCCTATAATTATAGAATCACTATGGTTGGAAAGGACCTCTAGGATCATCAAGTCCAACCTTCATCCCAACATCTCCCTAACCACTAGACCATAGCCTAGTGGTGACATAGACATAGACAACTTGATAAAGACCCTCTCTGTAAAATGATAACTCTAAAAACCAAAAAGGGAACCCCATGTACCTTCCTAATTCAGAATCTTGCTTGTTGGCCATTTGACACACAGGTTTTTCACTTCACCATCCTCACTGAATGCTTCCAGAGCAGCTGCCTTTGACTGGGGAAACAGCATCTGATAACAGTATTGCAGATGCTTCCCACAGACTAGACCAGCAAAGTTGTTCTCCCGAGAAGATTCCCTTCTAAATGAAGGACTCTGTACAGGGAATCTGTATATTGCAAGAGCTGATACCTGTGCTGTACATGTCAAGCCTATTCTGGGAGAGAGTCAGGTCTAGTGACAAGTCAGCCTGAACTGTTTGATGAGCAAAATCAATAGCTGTGGCTTGAAAGGTTTGACCTCCTTGCTGTTATGGAGTAGGAGTCATGTAAACCACTAAGACAGCAGATCAAACAGCAGGAAGACTTATGAGTCTTGTGTATCGGGGTATGGAGGTAGGGGACAGACTTGAGCAAGCTGCTGATGTTCTTTGGTCTAGACAATTCTGTAAGTAAAACATGGGCTGATGTAGCTTGCATGCTCTTGTTGGACGGAGGGCCATGGCAGGCAGTTGCTGGGTGCATCTGCAGGGTCCAAGGTTCCTAGTTCAGACAGACTGGAGAGCTGGGCCAAGAGGAACCTAATGAGGTTCAACGAGAATAAGTGCAGAGACCTTCACCTGGGCAGGAGTAATAAAATGCATCAGTACAGTTTAGGAGGAGATCTGCTAGAGAGCAGCTCTGTGGAGAGGGACCTTGGAGTCCTGGTGGACAACAAGTTGTCCATGGGACAGCAGTGTGCCCTTGTGCCCAGGAGGGCCAATGGGATCCTGGGGTGCATTAAGAAAAGTGTATGCAGCAGAACAAGGGAGGTCCTGCTCCCCCTCTACTCTGCCCTGGTGAGACCTCACCTGGAGTATTGTGTCCAGTGCTGGGCTCCCAATTTCAAGAGGGACAGAGATCTACTGGAGAGAGTCCTGCAAAGGGCTATGAAGATGACTGGGGGACTGGAACGCCTGCCGTGTGAGGAGAGACTGAGAGACCTGGGGCTTTTTAGTCTGGAGAAGAGAAGACTTAGGGAGGGATCTAATTAATGTGTATAAATATATGCAGGCTGGGTGTCAGGAAGCAAAGGGCAACCTCTTCTCACTTATGCCCTGCGACAGGACATGGGGCAATGGTCAGAAGCTGGAGCACAGGAAGTTCCACCTAAACATGAGGAAGAACTTCTTTACTGTAAGGGTTCCAGAGCACTTGGAACAGGCTCCCCAGGGAGGTTGTGTAGTCTCCTTTCTTGGAGACTCTTAAGACCTGTCTGGATTTGTTTCTGTGTGACCTGCCCTAGGCTAGATGGTCCTGCTCTGGCAGGGGGGTTGGACTCGATGATCTCTGGAGGTCCCTTCCAACCCCTAACATTCTGTGATTCTGTGATTATGTTACTGCTGTTCCAGTTAGTTAGACCACTAAGGAAGACCACTAATCTGAGAAGATCTAAAAACAGATGTACCAGCTCTTTGCACTTGTTCTCTCTGATAGTTCCAGTGTCAACATCTAGAGCAGATCATCTGGGAAGTGCGAATCTTCCTCCTCCATCAGCCGGGGAATTTGAGGATGCAGGTGCTCAGGGGAAAAGGCAGATCTGTGTTTTGTGAGAGAAACTTCCAAGTGTCGAGATATGCTTGCGCTAAGAGTCAGCCCACAAACATGCAGCTGTGCCAGAAGTTCCAGAGCTAAATTTACTGATGGTATCCTCAAGGCCCAAAATATCTGACCGCCTTCCTTTTCCCCCCTCTATTTTTTTTCATCCTGGAAAACAAAGAAATTTTTATCACACCAGCAGGAAGCATTAACGTGGCAAATTCATATTAGTTTGCTTCATTATCAAAGTCTTTTTGGAAAACTTCAATGGCAAAGCAGGAGTGCCTCTGCCAGCATTGCAAGTGTATGGCACAGGCATCCTTGATTTCCCTTCTTTTAATGCAGAACAAGTCGCCATTTTATCTGTGAACATCCTGGACCATCTAAGGAGTGATGTTTTCTCTTAAAGATGCCAGATTTAGAAGAAGGCCTTAGTGAGTTTGGATGCTTCATACATGAAATCCATACAGAGAGGAAGAAGCAAGCTTCCTGACAGGACTGGGTGAAGCCTTAGGTTACCTGCCTTAAAGCTTAGCTGTTAGTGCAGTGGGCATAGGACCACCACATAGTTAAACACGAGGCATCATGCACGTTGCTTGTGCCACAGTTAATGAAGATTGAGGCCATGTGTGGTAATCTAAGGACAACAGAAGAACACAGCAGCCCAAGTCAAGTTGCATAGACACAGGGGAGCTGTATTAGCAGATTCAGGCAGATCCAGGGGACCCTGCAGGTCGATCCAGCCAACTGTGTAGTAGGGAAGTGTCCTAAAGGGCTGAGTTTAAAACTTCCAGGTTTCTGTTCTTTCCTTTGCAGCTGCCAGTCAGGATGCCATAGGAGGTGCTCCAGGAGCTAATCATTTTTCAGGAGGACAGGAAATTTGCCTCAACGATGCACTAGAAGTGGTGGAGGGGCAGCCACTATTTTAAAAAAAAAAAAAAAAAAAAAGTTTTTTGAACACTGATTGTGTACAAATAGTTAAAAAATACAGTTCTTAGAGTAGTTATACCAAACAAGCCAAAGCCAAATCTTTCCCTCAGTGCTAGTCTTCTGTCTCTGCATTTTTTTGTTTTGCTTTTTTAAGTCAAACTGGTAGGTGATACTGGTCTTCAGGATGGTCCTTAAGCAAATACAAAAATGGTCCATATCAATCAAAAATATCAACCCAAAAAACCCACAAAACCCCCAATGGACATTGTTTGACTCATTATCAGGATCTTGAAGTCTGTTCATAAGATTTGATATCATCCTGTCAAATTTTCCATTCTGGCCTGTGAAAAGTGACATTTTTCCCTCTGAAAAAGCCTACCCTTAATTATACTGCATTAAGTAAAATCAGCGTGAGTGGTTTTCATTGAGAGAGTGGGAGCTGAAATGAAAATAGGGGAGCAGGCTGAGAGCTACTGAGACAGAAACACCGAACAGCAGAGGCATGAGGAAATTAAACCAAGGCGTGCATGGTGCAGTGGATTGAAATGGCAAATAGGAATCTGGAGGAACTGGTAGGGGACAAGCTGGGGACAAGCAAGCAGAAATATAATAGAGAGTGTGGGTGACTATGAAAGACAAATGGCAAAACAAAGAGCCATTTATAATAGGCAGGAACAATTAAGCTCTGTAATCACAAAATCCTGCTGGGACTGAACTCTTGTGCAATTACTGGGTGGACACATACCCCGGGAACAGCACTTTGAAGAGGATGGCAACAGTTTCTCTCTCTTTTGTGTCTGGTTCACGCCCCCCGGCCTCAGTCAGCAGCAGCATATGTGATATTATTGTTTTATGCATTGCTGGCCATGGATGAAGACAACAGCACAATACTGGTTAATCATCAAAAACCTTCCTGCAAGCAAACACAAGGCTGAAGGGGCAGTTACAATTAGTTCCCAGACAGCAGCATGGCAATGGCAGTAGCAGCATCAAATCAGTCTTAAAAGGTTTTCTTTACTAATGCTATGTCGGACTTTTTTTTTTTTTCCATTCATTGTTAATTTAGAAAACATAATGCATTCCTTACTAATATATTTAAAACAAGTATGTGATACTGTTACAGGAGAACAGTGGGTGTCACTGTTCAGAGCAATTGGCATCTCTGTTTGCCTCTAGTATATATATTTGAGGGGCCTTATTATACGTTGTCAGGTCACCATGTTCTGAGCACATCTTGTTTGCTGAATCAATATTTACTTCTAATTGTACAGCTTGGACTGAGTTACAATGTTTTAAAAATTACCTCAGTAGCTTCTGAATCCAAAATCTTCAAAGAACAGCTATCTGCAGTCTTTTAGAGCTGCATTTCTAAACCTCCCATGGGAAAAATCCCTTCCAAACACATGAAATTAGAGCCAATGAAGGACTAAGGCATCAGATGTGGAACTGAGACACTTAAATCCAGAGTTATGGTCCAAGCCCTACTGCTCAGCTGTTGTGTAACCTTGTGGATAATTTCTCATTTGACCTGCAAATTCTTTGTTAAATCCTGCTTTCCTACAAGCATACAGCTATGGTTGCACATTTCTAAATCAAAGCATTGAATAGGCTTTTAAGAGCAGGCTTTTAAACCTCACACAAATTATCAGAGCATGACTTAAATGTATCCCAAAGGATCAAGATTCTCAAAACAAGCTGAATATGGTTACTTGGTTTAAAGTAGCAGTGTTTAGTGTACAAGCACCATGTAGTTAACAAAGTCTGCTGGGAAGCAGACAACCTTGATCCCAGTTTCCTGCTTACCTCTTGGTTTCAGTTTCTGGAGCTCAGGATTTCCTAGTGCTGATCCATACATCCCAAACTGAATGTGCTGTCTGACTCCATCTACAAAAGAGACTCTGACAAATGTTGCTGAGATGTAAAAGAAAATGATGACTTCTGTAATTTTAAGCTCCTACTTAACTCAGTGTGCTCAGTGCACATCCTAAAATTCCCTGCTAGACCTCAAGGACTGCAGACAAAAAGAATAGTTTGCAACACCTGATCAGGTTGGCATACACTGAACCACCTGCTTCTGTAAACTTCATGCTGTGGTACTTTGTATGAGGCAATTCTCAACTTTATAGCCTAAACTCATACCTCTGAGGCACATTCTGTGTTCTCTGGAAAGAGATATTGAGCCCTTAAGGACCATATTTTTAAAACACTCATTCTGAAGATCAGATGGGGATATCTGAGCTAACAATAGTTATATGGCTAACAGAGTGGGTTTTGGTCTCTTGCTGTCTGCTCCCTCAGTATCTTTATGCACACACACAGAGAGAAAATTTCTGGGTGTAAATTACCTGGCCATGCAGCTGTCTGACCACTTCTGACCACCCAACAGACCCTGGTCCATCCATTCTGCGTGTGTTGTGCTCTCTGGAAAGGCAAACAAACTCCTCTGTGCCAACCCTACCCACGCTAAAGGATAGTAACAGGCAAGGGACACATGATGGAGTTAAGAGTTTGGCTCACTTTTCACTTTCTGGCTGCTGGTCACACCTGCATACTGAACTGCATTCTTTCATAAACTCACCAGTAGTACACACCGCATGTAGTTTCCAAGGGCACACAAATTAGTCAAATGTAAGGCAGCCATCTATTCTTACACCACATTTCAGTTCCCATCACTTGACCTTGAAGTCCCTTACTTAAGACATGATACAAGATTTTTTTCAATACTGAGAAAAAGTCTCTTTTTCATACTTCATTTTTAAACACTTTCTAAACTCAGTTTTTCAGGCTCTGTTCCTTGCAGTCCTGCATGAAGCTGAATCTCACAACAAAGCCTTGTCAGGAGCTAAAAATAGGAAATTTAGTGATAGAAACTAGAGAAATCAATTGAAATTATTCTAATGCTTTTTCCAGACTTCAGTCAGTAACACATGCACATATATTCTCTTGCCTGGGCAAACAAAGGCATTACACTGCAGGTTTTCAGGTCTCTAATTAAAATAAATTTCAGTTATAGCATTCATTTAGAAACAGCCATGTTTTATTTTTTTTTTATATTTGTCTGTTCACAAATAAGCTTCCAGGGTGCATTTTCTCCCTCAAATCTCTTGTCAGACCTCCAGGAAAGTTCATACACAAACTTTTAAAGCTTAGCAAAAAGTAATTTGGAACTTCAAAAGGTTATTATCCAAATATAATGGCTGCTGATAAGTGTCTTAGAAGATTGTGTGAAAATATGTTCGGTTATGACCAGGTGAAATCTTCAGCAAACTTGTCAGTAAAATTATCTCTATATATCCTTTTCAGGGAAACAAATATTTTAATATACTCTACTTTTATATACTTAGGGCTAGCTGTAATGCCAGCTATGAATAACGAGCCTTTATGTTTCTGACTCTCTGCACCTCCTTCCCACCCTAGGGAATATATTGCCCTGAGGGAAGCACCCAAGGGAAGCTGGTCCTCAGGGCTGCCACCCGAAGCTGCCTGGTTTCCTTAGTCAGTGATAAAACTGCAGGGACAGCTATGACTGGAGCTCCACCATTGCTAAGGCTTGTGCATCCCAATGTACTCAGGTGAAAGAGTCCCACATGCTGTCCCAGATCCTGTGCTGAGGTCAGGCATCTGCCTTAGCTCTTTTAAAGAGCTCTGTTTTGGGGTATTTTGCTGCTGCTGGTGATATATGCCGTGTCTTGTTCACCAGAATGTTTACTGAAGGAGCTAAACAACTTGTGAGAGCTGCTCACTGACTCGGCTTCAGCAGGGGACTATTAAATGAAAAATGAAATTCCCTAGGCAGACTGGAAGTAGGTATGCAGTCATTGTTTCCTGCACCTCTCAGAAACACGTGAATAGAGTCACACTGTGTTTGACAAGACAGCAAATTGCTGATTGTGTCACTCCAAGTGGGGGACCTTTACCAGGAGAGCTTTACCCTGAGCTAGTAGCCTATTAAGGAGAGCATTTTCATGTGTTGGGGAAGCTGCAGGTGACAGAGTGTAGAGTAACTAATACACCACATGTACAACAACTAGCCATTGAGACACAACAAGACACATGGAAAGAAAGAACAAATCCACTTTTTCATTCTGATGGGTTTGACATCCATCTGGGTTTAATCTGGAATCTGGGCCACAGGCTCGACAACTAATATTTACCATAATTAAAGTACATTACATAGGATATGAATACATGCATACTAACATTAACATAATATTTAACATAAAATTTGGAAAGGGACTACCAGTATACTGCAGGTTTGCCCCAAGCTGTGGTATCATCTCCACAACCACATTGTCATAGTCTCTATCATGGTCAGAGATTTACCTGGAAACTACATACGGATCAGCCACATAATGTTTGAGTGCTTTAACCATGAGACCGTGGGCTGAAAAAGGTGATGCTGTCTCTTCTGGTAGTATTTTGTTAGTATCTCCCTTTCTAGGAGGAAGGCCATGGGATCTATCAGGTTGAGCACTGCAAACTTATATGTGAGCTAAATGCTTAGCTTCTTGGCACAGTTATGAGATAGGCATGCCCTGGTAATGGCAGTCTGCAAACCTGCAGAAGGCTAAAAATGCAAAGATATGTATTTTCATACAGACTTTTAAATGTCAGTAAAAAGAGTGCATAAGGTCAGGCCTTGTCCTTTAGGATCTCACATTCGGAGACTTTGGGTGACTGCATACATCAAGTACTACCTGCAATAAAATTGCAGTAGCTCTCTCCAGGTTAGACTCTGTTCCATTCCAAGTTACATTCTGTAAATCCAAAAGTAACTCCACTGAATCTACTTGTAACTTTTTTTTTAAACAAAACTATTTATCCTAAAAAGAAAGATGCAGTTTGCATTAAGAATTCGTAATTTTACTTTTTTTCCAGGTGCCTGATACCTAGGATTTAAGAAAAAGACAAAAAACCCCAACCTCTGAAACATTAAATGTGAACCTTCAAGCTTTTAACATACAGTAAAATATTTAATCATAATAAAGAATAGTGCATCTATTGTGATTTAAAATAATTTGCAAACACTGAGCAAGTCAGAAGCCTGCAAAACATCAAATAACACATCTTCTGTGAATACTAGTTCAGTTTTGTTGAAGTATCATGAGCATTTTGTGTAATTAGTATAATGACAGCAAAACTTTTTTATATGTCTTGGTTAAAAAGTGAGGCAAGAACATCTACTTGTTCTGCATCAGTTATAAAGCACATTTTCGTACAATGCACAGAGATTATAGCACAAATTAAAATCAAATATCAGATTAAAATTCCTGTATTTTCTGGGAAGCACTGTAAATCATATGCACTGCGCCCCACAACAGCTTTGATTAGAGGGCTTGCTAGGACATAAGACATCATCAGCTTTTCCAAGAAAAATTCTGTGTGTGAGGGCAAAATATAACCCAAATATAATCATTCTAAAATGTTCTTTCTCTTTGTTTAGGGATCAGAGCATATGGGTTTGAAGCTGGGGAGGAGGGGTGATTTTGGGGGTGGGATTTTTCATCCCTTTGTATGTAGTTTGGTGTGAAATCAGCTGGGGAAGGTGAACAGTTTTCTCAATTCAAGACTGGAGAGGTAAAGGAAAAACTATCCTCATGATTTATTTGGCTCTGGCAAATTGGGAATAAGTACTCTGAAATATGGAAAAGTATCTAGATGACACTATAATCCAAACTTTTGTTTTCAAAAACTTACTCTGATCATCATTTAGTGGCATAAAAAGTGTTTTTCCAGTAATGTAGTGTGTAATACTTAATTGGTAATTATTGAATCTGAAGGTTTTAGCACACTAGTTGTGCTTTTTGTCTTCTCAATTTACTTTACATTTGACAGGTTTTATCCAAAGACACACAAAAAATGCAGATTGTAACATGCCACATTGCTATCATTTATTTTTGGCATCTTAGGAAGAATATAGATTTTTTTTATTTTGCTTTTTTTTTAATTGCATGTGATATATCAAAAATAATTGTTTAAGTTCTAATGTGTAGCATCGCTTGATTTCAAAACACATTGCAGAAGTAAAAGACAACTGCATAGCAATTGCAATTTTATGGCTCAATTCTCCACCACATTTGAGCATTTCAGAATTAGTCTACTGAAGATGATTGCCTCTGAACTAACTAATTGTAAATGGTTTAAAGAGCTTCCACTTTCACCCTGAGTATGTACCAGATCATATATACATTTTTCATACTCCTATTTGATATAATGATCTTAGAGGAAGTAACTTAAAGAAGATGATGTATGTTGCAATCTGCCTAAATAAAAAATATTTTAGTGACCCAGCCTTGGAGTTTAAATGCTTTTGTTCCAATTGTGTGAAGACTTCCAATTATGCAAAGATATGAGCAGCTATTCCTCGTTGCATAATGCATAAGCCAACAAAAAAACTCTTACTAATAAACCACTAAATTTAAAACAGTCTGAAGAGACAAGCCAATGCAAAAAGTGAAAATACAAGCACTGGAAAACAGGTTTTACTTAAATAAAAAAAGGGCATTAAAATATTCGTAAACTATAATTGCACACATCCTCTTAACGCCTTCATTATCCATAACCAGTTTCTGCTATCTATTCCAAACACCTTTAGAAAAAGAATTAGAAACAGGAGTCCCTTCACAATCTGTTTGAGCAAAAACACATGCTTTTTGAAGAACTCAACATCTTTCTGACCTATCTACTACCTGCAACATTTTTCTTTGGGTGCTGAGAACGCATACAGCAATGTACGCAACTTAATAACCTGGCCACCCAGGACCAGCATTGCAGTGGAGTCAGTATTTTGGTTGCTCTGATCTGTTGCTTATTCACCTGTTTTCTGGCCCTCCTATGCCTCCTATTCCTCACTGGAAAGCATGCTTCAGGGTGGAGCCTGCTCTTTTGCTTGCATTGGGGTATTCTGACTATGCCGTGCAGAAGCATCATTTAGTAAGCACTTACTTAAATGCAGGCAGAGCAGGTAAGGCAGATCACTCATTCTTCCCTTGGCTGCTGTATGACCTGTCAATATGTTGCCCTTCAGGCAGGGAGCACAGAATAAGACACCTACAGAAGACCCGACGAGGAGACACAGCAGTTTGTCTGCTCCAGGTGCAAATAAAACCAAGTGCAGCAGTACTCTTTGCAAAGTGCTACTGACTGCGCCACAGTCAGGCTGAGGATTCATCAATGAGATTAAAAAACTATCATTCTCTGTCATGGCATGATGCTTCTTGCCTCACTGCAAGCACTTGGGCACATTTCAGAGCACCAGTTTTAAACTGGCCCCTCAGAATAAAGAGAGGAAGCTGGGCAAAGCAAGCCTGCTGGGGGAGCACGGTGTTCCCTCAGGAGTGCAGCACGGATAAGGCAACGTAAGATGAATTTATTTTTTGAAATTTGCCAAAGTTCTATCAAGCATAAATTCATAAAGTGGTTTAAATGAAGTCTCTTTTTAAAAATTATTTTTATTTTGGGAAGTTGTCTCCTGTCTATTTCTTTTTTTTTTAGAAACCAAGGTGGAAATCAGGGGTAAACTTGTGGTTTTCAGAGCAAATTCAGGTTCATCTATCTGCCATATTTATTCATTTATCTATAATCAGTGTTTCTAGAAGAGAAGTGTTACACCTCTGTGTTCCACAACACACAAATTATCAGAGAAAGACGAAAAACAGCAAACTGGGCTGATGTTTTGTCAGCCCAGAAAACCTTCGCAAGACAGCTTTCTGTTCTGCCAACAGCAGCCACAGCTTTGGGTTTTTTTGTTGCCCAACCAAAGCAACTGATCTTGCCAGTTGTCATTTGCTAATTAGTTTGAGTTACACAATCAGAGCTGAGATTTTGGCAACCTGTTCTGGAACAGATTTATTAATGATGAACAATTATGACCAGGTGGAATTTCTGACAGACAATTTTTTTTTACTGTTACCTGACAATATATAGGAAGTCTTCAATTAGATAAATGCAGTTAACGAGCTGACCCTGCCATCTGCTGTCATTTCTGCTGCTGCTTCCACAGTTTAGTGCTTGCTCAAGAGTCTCCCAGGTCACTCCCTTTCCTTCAGCTCAGTATGGAATACAAATTTCTCTAATGAGCCAATGCAGTATTGAAGACCTGTCATTCAAGCTGTGCCTGGTTTCATCTAACACAACTGCTGAAAGCTTCACTTGCAAGATGGGCTGGTGGGGTCTTCAATAAAAATAGCACTGAACCAGAAAAGGCTCACTAAGAGAATTTGCAAAATCCGCTGCTTTGTTTTACAGTTTGACATTTTACCTGTTCCTGCGTTCTGTACGGCGCTGCAGCTCGTTGCAGGTAGGACAGCTGCGTACACCACCACCACAGCTCGTTCTGATACTCAGCATACCACATCACAGCCACAGCAGTAAGGGTGCCAAAGAAGAGAGGGCAAGGTGCTGTGGTGCACATCCATGGCCACGCCTCTCCATGCCCAAGCGTGCTTTCCACAGGAAGATGGAGCTTGCCCATTTTTGTTCCTTGCCTGTGGGCAGGAGGGCCCAGTGGAGAGCAGGCAGGCTGTGGAAGCTCCTCGCGGCACCCCTGCTGCTCCTCCAGAGCTATACAGGAAGCTGCTTAATCCAGGTTCATTGAACTGGCTCTGGAAGCCCTGCTTTCCCCACCTGTCAGCTCCTTCCCCCTGCTGACTCCTGTCCCCTTACTCATGACAGCCATGTAGCCATTAGTAGCATCAGCAGGTATGGCCAACACAGGCACGCTGTGAGACTTGCTCTAAAAAAGGAAACTGTTACCAAGGTGGCACTTTTTCTGTCTAAATCCATCTTGTGGTTACAAGATACTTCACGGAGAAATCACTACAAAAGAGAAATAGATGTGCCGGAGAGAGTTTCATGAAGGGCCACAAAGATGATTAGGAGACCAGAGCATCACATTTCC
>NW_008582267.1:0-27933 GCF_000691845.1 Merops nubicus | reverse complement strand
GGGAAAGGCTGAGAGAGCTGTGATTGTTCAGCCTGGAGAAGAGAAGGCTCATCAAGATACATAACTACCTGAAGGGAGGGTGCAAAGAGGACAGAGCCAGGCTCTTTTCAGTGGTGGCCAGTGGCAGGACCAGAGGCAATGGACACAAACTGAAACACAGGAGGTTCTGTCTGATCAAAAAATACTTTTTTATTGTGAGGGTAACTGAGCACTGTCACAAGTTGCCCAGAGAGGCTGTGGAGTCTCTGTCCTTAGAGATATTCAAAAGCCATCTGGACATGGTTCTGCATAACTGGCTCTAGGTGGGCCTGCTTGAGCATGTGTTTGGGCCAGATGACCTCCAGAGGTACCTGCCAGCCTTAGCCATTCTGTGATCTGTGAAATGATTCTTTGTGCCTTCAGCCAGGCAGATTTGGACATGGTAGGAAGAGGAACAGGAATGAAATATGTCTCTTAGAGAATAACATGTGAACCTCTATCTCTCAGTGGCTATCCTTTCCCATTCAGATACTTTTGGGGTGCTACAGCAAACAGTGGTGCTTGTGGGCTTGGCTTAATTCATAAACACAGTCTGCTTTCTGCATCACTCTTGGCCATTCTAGAACTGGGAAGGTACTTTTAAACTACATTAAAACAAGTAACAAATTCACAATTTGTAGTTGATTTTTACCTTTTGAAGGTTTGGGAACAAGGGCTACTTAGAGAACTTCTCTGAACATGACCACCTCTGAGCTAAGAGTTCACATAAACCCAATCACGATCTTGTCTTTTTTTTCCTCTGTCCTACCCTTTCTTTGCATAGGATTGAGAAACAAAACCCCAGCAAAACCCATCTTCTCTAGGTACAAGAAGAATAACATCGTTCAATCCTACATGGACACCAGAGAAAACTGCTTTCCAGCATTATCTCACACAGAAGGGAAAAACCTAGTAAAGTATGTAGTAAAAATCCAGCATTTCTCAAAAAGCAGCAAATAATCCAGAAGTTAAATATATCTTTATGACCTGAAAACCATTTTTCTCTCTTTTTCTTCCTGCTTGCTTCCCTATACGCCCTGTCTGCAGGTTCAAAGTAGCAGGTTATGACTTGCTTTGATTTTGCTTGCTTATCATCATGCAGCTCAGGTTTTACAGCTATAAAAACTCCACTGAATTATAGCTTTAGGGGTATTGACAGGATGTGCTTCAGTTCTGAGACAGAACTTGGAAGGAGGACTGCAGATGCAGGAAACTCTCCTTGGCAACATAAAAAGCCTTGTCCAGTGTACACAGTCTTCCTTTGCTGCACAGTAGTATTTGTTGCTTCATCTCCTAATGCGCTAGCTGAAGTGTACACAGTCTTCCTTTGCTGCACTTAATGGCCTGAGAAGAGCACAGCACAGTAATATTTGTTGCTTCATCTCCTAATGCACTAGCTGAAAAAAAAATAGCTGAGTTTATTGATGTGTTTTGTTCATTGTAAAGTGTGTTGTGGTCAGTGTTAGACTATTTTCTTCAGGTGGGACTAAATTCATTAGCTGCCAGGTGCTTCCACCCAACTCCTCTTGGGCACGTGCCAGTTTCTAAAAATGTTGATAAGAACCTTTGCATACATTTTACTGGGTGTTGTATCACATCCTCAGATTTACTGCAGTACTACATTTACAAAGGTCAACTGAATGTCTCAAAAGTGAGTGCAGTGGTTCGGCCGCAGTAGACCACTCAGGACAGCACACCTGCAGCAAGCCCTTTTCTTTCAACAGATGGCAAAAATGAGGCTGGCCAAAGAGTGCAGACAGCTGACTCTACAGAGCTCTTTGCTTTATTTCAACGAGAATGTATTCAGAGTATAAGGACAAATCATTGCACGAGACATCCCTTGAATAGAAGCTGGCCCAAACACCTGGAGCAATGGTTTCTCAAGTCATCTTAGCCTTAAAGTGTACATTTGGCATATCTTTGCTCTCCCTGTACAGGAGTAATTTGTCTCCCCTTATTCCAATGCTGTGCAACCCTCACAAAAATAAAAATTAATTAAATAATAATAAAATAATAAAAATCTACCTGGCAAATTTTTGTGAAAAGATTAGGAAACAAGGCAAAGGATTTCCATTTACAGGGTGCTCTGGGATTGGGTTTCACCCTTTAGCAAATAACGAAGTTTAGCCCCTGCAGGACATTTCCAACACCCCACCTCCTGGTTTTACTAAATTAGTTTAATCCCTGTCCTTGAGCTATTGCTGTGTCTGTGAACAGAAACTCCTACAAGTGCACTACAGGTAAACTTCCCCCCCCAGCTTTTGTTCTGAAGTCCCTTGTGATCCTCCCCCAAGGGAGCTGATGCATGCCTGTGCTGCATCCCCTTGGGGCTCCTCTTCTGAAATATTCCCCACAGGAAACGCTGAAGCAGCTCCTCCTCGCTGATGGCCTTTCTTTTCAAAAGCAGGGGGAAGCACTTCAAGGGAAGTCAGTGAGGTCAAGGAAGAACAGCAGCAATAGCTATCTATCTGTCACAAATAAGCCAGAATATAATGCAGACAGAATCCTTCTGCAAAATAATTTCTCAGGAAATTGAACAAATTGAAAGACATTAGTGAATCTAGTACTGATAGGAAATCAATGATGTAAAACATTTAAATATATAACCCAAATTTCAGCAGTTTATGAGCTATCAGAACAGCTATTTCCTATGAAATTTGGACTTAGATTTGCTCCCTAAAATATGGAGATGTTCATTGTAAAATACACTATCAATGGAGTAAGAAAAAGAACTGTTCAGCAAAACCAGAGAAATATTTTAATATTTTGTGATTTTGAAACTCTTTGCCCTTGCAACTCATGGCAGTCTCTCTTCTCTGTCCTCTGACAAGTCATAGCAAAAGAAAAAAAGGCCACCCCAAAGTCTGTAAAATAAAAAACCCTCTGCATTTTGCCAGGACTTCCAGCTTCCCTTCTTCGCCCTTCAGCTCAACCAGCAGTTGAGCTGCTCAAATAAACAAGCTTATATAAAATCATGCTATGATACCTAAAAAAACAAATTTGGTGCTTCAATTTCAGCTAACATTTCAATTTCTCCCACTATTATTTTTCCTGGCTGGGTGAAAACACAGTTGGATTAATTATCTAGCCACCAAGTTTTCTGCCTCTTTTATTTGCCTTTTTTTTTTTTTTTAACCGTTCCATTTTCTTTTCTCCTAACACAGTCTTCCTGAAATGAATACAAACCCAGCATCAGTCAATTAGTGAGCAGCTATGAACTGTATCTTTAACACAAGTTCTGACCTGGGTAAGTTTGCCCAGACGTGCCTGGGAGGCTCATGTCACAGACTCTGTCCCCACTGAAGTCTGCAAAGCCATCAGCCTGTTATTATAAGCACATCAAGTTCCTTACTGAGCAATCCATTAAAAAAAAATATATTTCATGTTGTTATGCTCTTTCTTCAGCAGCCTTATTTTACCACTCAGGAAGAGTCACTCTACCCTGATGCTTCATGAACACGTGAGCTCTGAACCTTTTATATTACTAAGGCTTTAATATTTTAGCTGTTTACTCACAGGATTTTTTTGTTAGTGTCATCCAAAGTAACTAATCATCTTAGTTTCTTATATGAAATATACATAAAAACATGCATTAAAATGACAAGAAGAAAATAAAGGCAAATTAAATTAATATGGAAAGGCCTTTCTCCTACAGAATCTGGTTCAAGGTCAGAATCTCAAGGGTTCCAGTGGTGAGCATCCTTGCACATTGTCCCAGCAGATGAAGCTTTGTCGGTCAGTGAGCATATGTCAAGGCTCTACCTGGATCATCAGAGTGCTGTGGGAAAACACGGCTACCAACAAAGCTCTGGAACAAAGAACTGCATCTGTCAGCACCTGGGGTTACCGATACAGTGCTGCTACATGCCTCGCTGGCCACAGTTACACTCAGAACAAGATGCTTTTCATCATTTAGACCTCAGGCATTGACTTCTATTAGTATCTTTTATGTTCAGTTGCTGTGCTTTTTGCAGATGCTATTGGACAATCTGTGAACAAGAAGAGTGGTGAGGCAGAAGAGCAAGGTGCCACTCCCATACAGAAGAAGAGAGTTACATGTAGCTACACCCAGCTCCATGTAAACAGGGCCACATCTGCACTACCCTGAAACCTTTACTATTGAGGTGTAACTTTAGATTTGTGCTTCTTCCAGGACACAGGCTATTGGCTGTGATCTGACTTGAGACATCATGATAACTGAGTTCATTGAGACTACAGAGGCAGTAGCCCATCATGAGAACCAGTCTGAATGGCATCATTTCAAAGCCAACCGGACGATTTTGCAATTGCCTCTGTGGCATCTCAGAGGTACCAGCATCTCAAATGCATCATCTGAATACAAGATAGTTTCCCCTATTACACATACATTGGCTAACATTCAAGCTTGTGAGTAGTAATAGCAATTTGTTCTCATAAGTCTTCCTGTATGAGCTTCTGAATTACTCACTGTCACCCAGAGAGTGATAAAACTACATTTATGAGCAATACATAAAATTCAAACAAGACCTTTATTTACATTAGGTTTTCAAGCGTTGGGTGTTGCAACATACATAACAAAATTTCATAGTACATTTTTTATAGGAAATCAGGTTGAAAAGCTGATCTACAGAATCAATTTGTCAAAACTGGCTAAGCAGAAAATGTGTCAGCTCGGTTTTAGAGTACTCTGTCAATTTTACACCGTCTGTCACCGTTCAGAGTATTCCTGATGTTATGGTTATAAAAACAGAGCACTCATGCAGGTTAATTTACAGTGAACTCCCCTAGTAAATTTTACATTCTTCACTTGTTCAGAAGAGCAGGTCAGTACTTTCCACATTGTCTCACAAAGCAATTATGGATCCAAACAGGGATAAAACTAGATCTGTCAGGAAATTTTTAACAGAAAGAAAACTGGATTTAGCAAGACAAGGAGTCTGAACTTTAAGTTCATGACAAACTGGATAGTAATCTCACATTCTGTAGAAAACAAATTGTACTGTGAAGACTAATAGACTAATCAGTTCCTTTTATTCCATATTAATATTACGCAGCAACCAATAAAAATGTCTAGGTAAACGAACTTTGTGAAATATTTTGCTGCAAAGCTGACTTCAGTAATGCACACAAATGATAAAGTCATCGACTCTGCTCACTGCCAGAAGTAAAAAAAAAATATTAAAAAAAAAGCTTCAGAAGAAAATAACACTGATTCATACTGTGCTAAAGCACTAGTCAACAAAATCTATTAAACTACAGAGGGGTGACAAAAAGTAAAATCAAAGCAGCTTTGTTAATCTTACTTGTGACAACTTATTTAAATCTCAGACATTACCTTATATCAGCATAAATATGTAGCCTTCTACGTCTTTTAAAATGTAGTTACAGACACAAAAATGTTATAGTAGAAAGCAAGAGCTAGTTCAAGGAATTTGAGACTTTAAAATCAGCAAGATACAAAGCTAAAATTCATATGTTTCTTTTCAAGTTATGAATACTTTCACTAAAACATAAATATTTAAACATATATTAATTTTTTTCTGACATTCAAAGTTGTAAAGTCAATATGGCAGAATTATTGTTAAAAGCACATATTTACAAATATTCTTTTTTCCATACATAAAGTATTTGGCATAATTATAACAATCTTACTGCATACACAACTGTTTGCTTCTTTTTCACATAATGGTACACTCCTTATTAAAATTTACCAATTATGTACAAAAATACTTGAACATTTATTATAGAAAACCTCTATAACTACCATCAACAGCTTGTAACTGCTGAAGGTTTAATTGAGAGAATATAAAAAGTGGTCACTTGCTTCCAGTTAAACTATCAACAAATCAAACACATGAAAATCAACATGAGCTTCCCAACAAAAGAGGGAGAATGTTTTTAACGGCATGATTTTAAATGCAATTCACACATCTGTTCCCAAGCACGTTAAACAGTCAATAAAAGAAAGAGGATACAAAAAATACATACAGAAGGTGCTTTTTTTTTTTTCTCCCTCCACATTCCTACAGCTTGGCATTAGCTTTACAGAATTCTTCAGATGCCAGTCACTAGTATACAAACTAAGGCCAAACATTATTCTCCTACAGGAAAGATGATGGTGATAAACTCAAGCTAAAAACTAAATCCAAAACCTGACTCCACTGGTACGTACACATCCAAAGAGCTGTTCAAAGTTTTTACTAGGTTTTTAGAGAATTATTAATGACCTCCGCAATTAGCTTTTGAAATTTATTGATCAGTAACCAGTAATTCGTATCTTAAAAAATTTGTTCCTTTAGTGTATTGCCTTGGTACTAGTCAGTACTGATTCTTCTACACAAGTTAAGTGAACAATTAATTTGTACTGACTTCATACACAGATCGTATTTTAGCATGAACTTTCAAAAACAGCAGAGAGCCTCCTCTAGCAAACTGCTAGCTTTTTGAAAACCAAATCAACAACAAAACATTAACTGGAAGAATAAAAGTAAATTGCACCTCAAAAAGAAAAGGATGGGTCAGGTACAGTAATACACTAATGGCACAAAATGAAGATTCACCAGAGTGGTGCTGTACACTGAATGAAATGCAGGTATTTTTTCATCTTAAAAATAACATAAACCAAGCATGTTTCAAAAATTCCAAACCACATTCTTACAGAAGTTCTCCGCAATATAACTTGCATTATATCTCCGTGTTTCCACAGACATTTGAAATGACCAACCTTTTCACTGGATAAGAGAAACAACTTTCAGCCTACTTGCAGAAACATCCTAGTCTACAGACTACTTTGTTAGAAAGCGTGCATTTGTCTCTAGTAGTAAACATCCAGTCAGTATATTCTGCATTTTGTGAGAAGCATTCGGCTAACTCAGCTGAGAGTTGTAGGGTTTTAGATTTAATTTTTTAAATAAAGTAAAAATAAAAGCATTTATCAGTATTCACCACCATGAAATTAAAAAAAAAAAACCCAAAAAAACCCAACAACAATCTTCTCATTTGTGCTTCCAATACCTGGCAACCTAAATTAGTAATTTCATTTCAAATGTGCAACATAATATTAATAAGCATTTCAAAATTACTCAAAAGAAAAGGTGGGTGAAATATTAAAGTGCCTAACTAAATGCATTTTACCATTTTTAAAAAATATTATTTCTTAAACGGTAAAGAATTGGTTGCAATTAAATATAAAAGTGGCTTCTCATAGCTGAGAGACTTTGCGGGGCAGAGGCCTGGGCCGGGGAACCTGCTCAGTCCTCCTGCTGCTGTTCTCCAGGTTGTTTGGGCGCACCAGCTGCGGCTTGGGTGGCAGCGCCGGCGGGTCCGCGGCGGGCGGGATGGAGAGGCTGTGAGGTAGAGGAACGGGGCGTTTCAGAGTCCGCTCGTACACGCTGTAAGGCGGGGGGGTTTTGCTTTCTTTTCTCACAGGCTCCTCGGAAGCGCTGTAGCTTGGGACAGTCACTGTGGGTTCGCTGCCTTGGCTTTCAAAGCCCGATGTCTCCGACGTGCTACAGCGGCTGAGCGAAGAGATGCCGCTGCTGTAACTCCCGGACAGCACCGGGGAGTTGGATATGAGCCCCGAGGACTGGTACTCCACTGGAGATGGTGTGAATGACTGCACGGTCCCCTGAAAGAAGAGTGTACTTGAAGTAAACAAGGGAGAATATTCCTGTGCTCAGACTGAAAACATACAGACATACAGCCCACAGACTCTGAGGCTTGATAAACGTAGATAGGTGCATCCCTGTTTCATGAAGATCCATCAAGAAATCAATAAAAAACTCATTTCAAGAGTGCCTAAGTACACCTTAAACAGTGCTCATGCCAGTAATTCATATACGTGGAAATAAAACTATACTTGAATGTATTACTATCATAATACCCTGAAAAAACGTGGAAGCCTTTAAAATGAACCCTCACTTTTCCTTGGTTTAAGTGTAAATCACAGCCCTGCGCAGGCCATATCTAGTGGTGCCCTGCCCCCTAACGCCAAAGCACAGGACATGCATCGCTGTCATTGCTGCTACTTCAGCCTCCTAAGTTCCAAGTTCGTTTTCCAAGGCTTTTCCTTACAGGTTTTGTGCACTGTCATGCAACAAAAAGGGCATTTACATGGTGGCATCGTTTCTGAGTGTGCCCTAATATCAGCGTTGAAGGTGGAGCGCTGCAGGTCTGTGGGGAAGGTGAGGGACCGGGAGCTGAGGGCTCAAGCGGCAACAACAGTGCTGACAAAGAATAAAAGGCAGGGACAGTAAAGCCCTACCTAAAACCATTAAGCAAGCCTATTCTAGTGAAGCAACTTCAACTGAAAACTATAGAAGGTTAGACTGTACTTTGCAAGCTGAAAAGTTTTTGCAACTTATCTCATATTAACTGGAGCCATCTGAGACAGTCTAGACTTAATGGCCTCAAGCACAGGCTAAAAAAGGGATGGAGAAATCACATCAAAGGCAAATTTCTCACCCCAACTCTTGTTAGACTGGTTGGCGCTCAGCTGCTCAGCTTGAGGTGAGAGTGTGAGCCATGCAACAAATAGTGGGGAGGGAAGGAAAAGGAGAGGGGGCAGGGGTGTAGAGAGCTGGCTGCACTAACTTTATGCTGTTGAGAGAATTTTAGTTACCCATCTAGGACTGGATCCACAGTGCACTGAAAGCAATGGGAAAAAAAATAATTATTTGCATTGGTGGGTTTTGTACTAAGATGGCCTTCTCTGGCAGCACAGAACAGTTGGACAAAGGCTAAAAATTAAGCCCTGCATCTAGCTAGGGAAAAGCAGAGCAAGTTTTATTACAAGCTCAATGAATGTTGAAGACATTTCAGACATTGTGAAGAGCCTGTTTAACTACTTGTTTCAACTTCCATTCCTCTGCACATGAGGAGGCTCTAGCTGCACTCCCACCTCCACAAACATCCAAGGGTCAAGGTTTTCAAGTAAATTATGTAATTGGTTCAAGTTCCAGGCGTGCTTGACACTTGGATTAAGTGACCATGGATAGAATTTAGGACCTTTGCTTTTGTTATTCAGAACAAGAGCAAATATGTGTAAACGCTGCCTGCTTCAATTCGGGAGCTGAGCAGGAGTGAGCACTTGGTTCCTGACAGCAGTGTAGACAGCTTGTACCAGTGGTAAGAAACAGTCTAGACACCAAAACAGTTTGGCAATTCATGGATGCTCAAAGTGAGATCTAGCAACTCTCAGAAGTATTTTTGGCCATCATTCATCTCTCAAGCAGCAATCCAGACCTTGGCTGTAAAATGCTTAAATTCTGTCCAGGCCTTTAGAAGAAAATAGGGACGTTTAAAGCTTGTCCTAAAAAGAATTACCAGTACTAAGTCCAATCAGGAAAAATGAAAGAATTGCTCACCTTTTGTACACATTCCTAGTAAGCAGTACAAAACCTGGGATCAGTGCTTACTTCAGCAGAAGGTATACTATGATAACAGGACTGTGAGGCACTGTGATGGCCAGCACAATTGCTCTGTGTTGACCCTGGACCATTGTGCAGCCACAAGTAAAAAATGTTACAGGCTCATACAAATGGGAGAATGACTGTGGACTTATGACCAGGGACCTCAAGGGAAAGGAGGCATTTTGAGGTACCACTTTCCTCCTTCTCAGGAGACATGTACTTCTGCAGCATTAGTTAGGCACTGGATAGCTGAGACACCACTTTGCCAGGGCTGTCTCCTTGCACCTGAAGGACCAGTCATGCTGCTTTCTGTTTGCTCTCCTTCCAGGCTGTTGACCCTCAGATTTCTAATTGCGGAATTTTCTCTGTTTCAGTGGGGTGGTGGAAGCTATCCCTGAGACACGTGTGCAGGTGTGCAGTCTGTCAATACCAGCGTTTGCCGGGAACACGCAGGCTGCACATTCGTGTCCCCAGGTGCTGTGAAAGACATTTCCTGGTCAAGTTTTCCAACAAATATGCTGTTGTGCAACAAGTGGGCACCAATACATTAAAATATGTTGAAACAGAAATGAAGATAGCTCAGTTTATCTTGGATTCCCAATTGCTATGGGTGTTTAACTGCCAGAGAAGAACCGACTCTTGTTCACAGCCGGCGCTTAATGTTTCCTACTGGCCGGCTTCAAATTACATCCCACTTCTTACACAGTCTTCCTGGATTGTTCTGCAAAGGAAATGGGTATTAAAGTGACTGAAGCAGGGATGACTCTCGAAGACACCCTCTAATCAAACAGCTCTGGATGCTGGAGGAGTAAGAGGAACACGTTGCACAACAGGTTCTCCTTAGCTTGCATCTCCCCTTTTGCCACTGTTGGAGACAGAATTCTGGATTAGGTGGACCACTCAACATTGATTTGTTATATTCCCTTCCATCCACGGACTCATGTGATCTTGATTATCCATGTAGATGAGAAGCCTCATATCAAAAGGCTAAAGATTCTCCAGATTAGGTTTCTTGCTTGCAGTTTTGAAAATCTTCAGAGCGGATGTAACTGTTACGGCTACTTACTCCTGTGAATCGTTTTCATATAGGCATATCACAATAAAAGGAAAACATAATAAAATCCCAAATATTGTATATTAAATATATACTCTCTACCTCACAACACACACAACTGTCCCACAAAAGCAATTCACTGCAATAAGACAATACCTTCATCGGTGATCTGCCAGCAGGAGAAGGGGAAATGGAGGCAATGTGTCTTGCTGGTGATGCTGTAAAGTCAGAAAGATTTTAGTGCACTTGGCATTGCAATTTTCACTAAGAAATCTTTTTAAGTAGATAGGAGATCATTCGATACAGAAGCATTATCTCTGGTTCCCTCTAGGTATTCTCTCGATGGCTGCAAATTGTTTTAGATATTTTACTTTGTTCTCAGGATTATCTTGCAGTACAACCAATGAAGTAGAAGGAATTTCTGCATCCATCTTCTCTGACAAATTTTATATCACTGTAAATTGGTTTCTGTTCTACCAATTGATAACAGAACTCAAAAAAGTCAATATAATAAGTTTTCCCCTCCCCTTTTTGTTCTTCTCTTAAGATATACATTATGTATTTGTATGTCAGATAAGAAAAAAAAAAAAAGACAATACATAATGTATTTGTATCAGACATTTAACTGTAAATATACTGTAAACATGCCTGGACATACTTTGAGGCATAAGTCTAAAACACAAGAAGTATCTTCACTCCCTTGAGAATAATTATATTTACAGTATCACTCAAGCAGCCTTTCCTTTAAATGGAAATTAATCTTTTGAACGGGAAATTGGTTATAGTAACACAACTAATGTAATTCCATGATTGCTCTGTATTTTCTGACCAGTAAGGTTCTTTGTGGTTAATGATCATTTCGATTGCTAACCTCCAATTATCATAAGATCAAAAGATTAAATTTGATCATCCTCCCCAGTACCAGCATGAACTGTTGGAAACTACTCAGTCATTAATGGGAAGGGGCAGAATATTGGAAACAGGATGCTACAGAGAACATTATCAAGATGAAAATATCTGCAAAGGCAGTTCTATAGCCTTCCACATAAGTAATCAAATAATAAATTAACCTGCCCAAGAAGTTAAACATTAATCAGAGTGGAAAGAATCTAAGCCCTCAAGTAAACAATTTTTTTTTTTTTTTTTTTTACTGGAACTTAGCCTGAAATGTCCATTTACCCACCAGTCTGTGCAGGTCTTGGTGGTACGGGAGGAGATATAAGCTTTCCACTTTCTGATGTGTTTCTGGCTTCCTTCCCACTGTCTAGGCTCCAGCTGCTTGGAGTGGTGTTTACAGCTGGAAGAGAATTGGCATAGAAAAAATGGCACAGGCATCAACACTTCTAGCTCCCCGATTTGCCTTTACCCAGAGTGAAAACGTTTAACAACTTAACAAGCATGCCTGAAAAGCTTTGACGATTACATCAGCATTTTAAAAGCTTTTAAATAATGGCTGTCAATCTCCTGGTTGCCTGATGTGTGCATCTGGCCCTCAGGTCACTTCACTATGCTATAGCCCTTGGGACCACCACCAACAGTAGCAGCTGAGACAGCGCTCTGCTGCACTGCAGATCCAGCCACAAAGGGAGATAAGCTTGAAGTCTGTTAATATAATCAGTCTGTCTTTGCACCAGACTCCTATTTAGAGGTCTCTAGTCAGAAGGGAACAGACTATTCATAAACTGTTTCCATTAACTCATTTTATATGCAGAAGGGACTAGAGAAAGGAACTTGCCAAATTCCAGTCAACCTCCCTCAGAAAGCTTTCTCTGCTAACAGTCTACTGTTGACTGCATAGGCTACAAACTCAGAATTGAAAGAGGTTGGAAAGAAAGACACAAAATGGAGGGAGAAAAAAAGGGAAGAAATTAAAGGGGGGGGGTGGGGATCAAATTGAAAAATTATTTTGGACTGAGAAAATTTAGATACACTGTATCCCTGGTCAAGGATCTCTGCTTGATCATGTAAATTCACTCTCTCCTTGACATGCATAACATTTGTTGTTGTATTTGTCTGTGTTACCTTTACCAAATTCCATGACTTTATTTGAATGATCTGGTAAGGCCTGGAACAGCCTCCTTAACAGGACTGCTTTACCTTATGTTATTCAAGGAGCCACCAATATTGGAGAGAAGTCAGACAGACAGAAAGACAGGGCATTTAACATGGACAGCACAACAGCTAACTTAAACCCCACAGTTTTTCTTACACATCCTGTAAAAAGGTAGAAAAAAAACCCTGCTTCAAACCTCCCTCATGCTCTGAAAAAAAAACCAAAAAAACAAAACCATACACCAAAACCCTGCCAGCTACAAAGCCTCAAACATCTTGCCTTGCCATGACAGTTTCCTCCTTATCTGCTCGTTTCATTGCTGTGTACAGAGAACCACATTCAAGGACTCTGTGCTCATTTATAAAGATGAAGTGAAACAAAAGTATTGCTGCTAACTGATGGTATGAATTATTGCTATTATAGCAACACCAAGGGCTCTCAGAATGACTGCAATCCCACTATAGCAGTATATATCAGACTTAATGCATAGAGGGCAAGTAATGTTTGTTTCATATCTGTAACAATATTGTTACAGTATAATTGCACATTAGTTGACCCTGAGAACAGTGCACAGAATAATCTATTTTCTAGAGGATCATTTTGCTTTTTATTGCCAAAATATGGAATACGTTGTTTGCTTTTTATTGTAGGCTGTCACCTAGCAGTATGGCTTTGCCCTCATGCTAAAAATGACTTGGCACCAGACTTAAGTACTTCAAATGCCTGAATCTCTTGACAAGCCAATTTTTTTTTCTTTTAAGTCACCCAAGCAGTCAGTTCTTTGGACTGCACAAGTCTCTAGGAGAGAATATTTTATTTTAACAATTATGTAATATAGTTGGCTGCACAGGCCAGTGGAAAAGTTTTGCTATTTCCATGTTAAATTATTTAATGTTTTTCATCCCTGTGAAAAATTCCACACTTAAGCTTTCATAAAAACACTTATAAAAATCAGCTCTTACTGATAAAAATCTGATCCCCGGTCAGTTCTTGTTACAGTATATACTTAAAATATTTATTTTCAATATACCTGTTTTACTGTATCCTTTATTCACTCTAGCACAAAGTGCAGTGCATAATGGAATGATAGAGCATATTATGGACATAGAGCAGAGAATGAAATCGTGGCACAGTAACTGCCACTGACATTGAATTTCCCCATGTGCTAAGTTATAAAAGGCAGTACTTTGTCTATGGAAATTCATAGGTTTCTCATTTATTCTAATTAAAAACAAACAAAAAATCTCCAAACCAAACCAACCACAAATTGATCTTTTCCACCAAAGTGTAACTCAAAGCACAGTGACTTATATCTGGTAAAGAGAACTTGCAGCTATCAAACTTCAGGACGCTATCCATCTCTTTAGCTTCTCTCTGTCCC
Organism: Merops nubicus; assembly: GCF_000691845.1. Taxonomy (NCBI): domain Eukaryota; kingdom Metazoa; phylum Chordata; class Aves; order Coraciiformes; family Meropidae; genus Merops; species Merops nubicus. The sequence goes on along the minus strand of NW_008582267.1, from coordinate 14,038 downwards.
CTTTCCAGAAGTTCTTCTCCAGGGCTCTTCACTCTTTACGTCCCTCCCGAGAAGCAGAAAGGACAGCTCTTACAGGCAGCCTGCTGCTCCATCACCCTATCTGCAGACTTCTGGGCTCTTTGGAGTACAACACCCAGTTCAAATAAATACCATGTTCCCAACTTTTTGGCAAAGTGTTCTGAAACTTAAGAGTGTTAATGGAATTTAGTTAGAGTGTCTTGAATGCTGGAGATGACAGTATGCATTCAAGAGAATTGGCATTCTACAGGAATATGAGAGACTGATGATATTTTCCTTGCTTCCAAAGCTGGCATCATGAAGCATTTCCACTCACCTTTGTCAGGGCCAGGCAGATTGGAATCACTTCGTGGCAAAGCACTGTCTCCAATATGATTAAACAGCATCCTCTGTAAATTGAGAACAGCATGTTTTATGCATGGGTCTTGTTATATTTCAGTAGCCTTTATGAAAACAAATATCTTTTTGTTATTCTCTCCACCACAAAGGTCTGCTTTGGAGGTAGAGTGATAAACATTACCTAAGAACACAGTTTAATAAAAATGTGTGTATAAATAGGGAGTAACTAGTTTTTTGAAAACTGTATGCACTGGAGTTAGAGGGAGGATTATTATGTACTGAATTTTGACAGTTTCCAGCTTCCTAAAAAACAAAATAAGACTCATTCCTCAAGCGCTACCTTGATAGATTACTAAACAAGTGCAGGGATAAAGCTGCAATAATTTCACTGCAGAAACAGGATCTAACAACGTGTAATGTTTGGCAATATTCAGGTTATGGCTTGTTATCTTAGAAGATCATTATGTATTATTTCCAACCCTGACTATTTTGGTAGCAGTTTTCTTATTCCTCATATGGATAAGAGCTGACTTATTGTCTTTTATTTTCTGATTTTTTTTTTTTTTAAAAACAAACAACTACACATTAAATTTAGAAAACTATTTTTAAATTCCAGTAGTTATTTCTTTTCTGCTGGTTTATCTTGATAACAGATGTAAACAGCATACAGGTAATCCTACAGGTGATTCAGATGTATTTTCCAAAGGAAAGAGGAATGATAAAAGTTTATTTTTTTTTTCCCCTCTAACGTAAGATCAGAGATTCTGTGAAATCCAAATCAAATCCTATTCTCTTATCTCATTCTAGTGTTCACAGACAACCATGCTGAGACAATGAGGCACCATGTGGTGGTTCCATAAGATGAGAAACACAGCTGTGAAGTAATCAACATTGATCTACCAGGTTGCAGCTCCATGTTACACAGTGAGGAACAAATATTGGCCAATTCAACTCAACTTAAACCACCTCATAAAGAGAATGCTTTGGTGGACTTTGAGCTACACTAGATATACCTGTCTATGATGTACTAGAGTCATACTGGATGAAGTCACATCTGTTTTCCTGGAGATACATCAAAACTGAGGTGGTATAACTACATCCGTACTCTAACATGCCAGGAAGTGTGATCATGTTTCTGCCTTGCCTGGATTGAATGTTGACTGCCTAGTGAGTCTGCAGTGCACTAGGATCTGGTGGGCAAATGTTGAAGTTTGTTTTCTGTTGTGAAGCTAAGAAGCAAAGGCTGAAAAAGCAACTGAAATTAGGGGAGATAAAGAGACAAAAGTGGAATGAAATACAGAGAAATGAGGACATACTACCATGAAATATAAAACCATATGAAAGAACAAGAGCAATTACAAGATGTTTAATGAGATGCAAAAAAAACCCCAAAGTGTGAAAGCCAAAAAGCTGCTTTAAGAAGAATAATAGTGCAAAAACTACGGAAGCATTCCTCTTCAGAGCATGGGAAGAACTGGAGAGACACAGTACAATTGCTCAGCCAGAGATGAAAAAGGAAGCACAAATGGATGTTGACAGCTGTACATAGATAACTTTGAGCATCAATTTCAGTGAGGAAAGCAGATGAAATACTGCTGTGGTCTTGTTCTGTGGAGTCCATCAAACTTTCTTACGTGAGGTAGCTATGGCCTCAAAAAGACTTGATTTGGACATGTAGTGAAGGAGTTTGCCTGTGTATCTCTTTATTGGTTGAAACACTGTTGTGAAAATTGTATTCGTTAAGCCATAACAAAGGCATTCATAAATGGGTGGTCATTTCCTCATTAGCTTTTTGTGATGCTCCAGCCAAGACTGTTGATGTTAACTGACGTTAGAATAAAAATAGCAAGGACGAGGAACAGTTTGTGCATCTAAATTCTAATAAGACTTGCAAGTATCTCTAGATACCTCCTTACAATTGTCCTGACGATTTCTTTTCCTCTTCTTAATCAGAAGGCAGAGAATCAGAATTTTGTTTCTCATCACAGTCCGTTGTTAATGTTCAGGGAATAGAGCACCAGAGAAAGAAATTCCACCGTTCCCCCAGAAGATATACCCTCGTTTATGGTTATGAGGGCAGAAAGAAAATGTCAGACCTTCTCACCTTTGAAACACTTCACTGTTCAAGCAAGTCAGTTTTCTACTTACCCTCTCTTGGGACACTGAGGGTAGAGACAGATTGGGAGATTTTCCTGCTGGGCGAGCCTCAGAGAGAGTGGGGACTGGGCCTACGAGCTCCTCAGCCTCCCTTATGGAATCTCGGGTAGAGTGGGGGATAGAAGTCGCATTCCACTTGGCAAAGCAAGAGTTTGCAGTCTGGGAGCAAAAATGGGACAATTTTTTCTTTGCGGCAAGCTGTAAAACCGCACTATTTAAAGAACATCTCCTGATCTTTCCTGTATGTTGGCTTGGCTCCATGACCCTTGAGAAAGTGCCCAATAGACGTTATCAATAAGTAGTTCTTGAGAACTGTCCTTAAGTCTGGCTAAGCTTCAGTATTACTTCTTAAGCCCTTAGGTAACTGCATGAGTACTTAAAAAGAAAAGAAAAAATTAAATCAAGACCAAATTCAATAACTGAAGAAGCGAGGGATAAGAATACAACTAATGAGAAGTCAACAAATTGTTTCTAAAATAAAGGATCCTGGACTATCAAGTTGGTTTTTATTAGAGGCAAAATTTCTGGTGGAAATGGGAGTGTTGAGAGGAGAGCCTTTCACACTGCAGCCTTTTACACTGTTTTGTCTTTCTCAGCTTCAGCAAGAGGTGCGTTGTGTGATGGCATGGATTAAAACAGCAGCTGTGATAAAGGAAAGCACTTTAGGGAAAGTAGGCCCATTAAGAAGAAAAGATGAAATAAGGACTCAAATTTGGCCAGCTCACCAAGCTCATTTTGCATTTCAGATAACTCAGAAGATACAAATATCGTACAAACCTAGGTAACAGTAATTTTAAGGTAAGAACACAATTCATTCTTTTCTCTGGAATGACAAAATGTCTTTCTTTTCTCAAACTACATTGAAAAATAGGATTTTCCACATAGAATTGGTTATTATCTGACAGTGGCTAGGATTAGCCATTTCAGAAAATACAAAAAGGAGGTCAACATGGACAAATGCCACGATAACAACTTTTCTTCCTTTCTTCCTCCCTAGATTGCACAAATGCTGCTGTTTCACACAAGCAGGCTGCATCATCTGGTAAGTCTTTGCATCTCTCTCATTGCCATGAGTAAATATCAAACCCCAGATCTAAACCTAGCCAAAGCATGCAGAAATGTAATCAAGCACCGTGTATTCTGTTCTCATCTCTTTTCATTTTTCAGTATTTGCTTATAAAAAAAAAAAGCCAAACCATCAAAACTGCCTTGAGAATTAACAACAGTGAGCAGATGCTGAACTTGCTTGAAGTTCAAGTGCCTTTACCATCTTAGCTACTTGTGCTCAGAAGACTCCCAAAGAGCTTCCTACCTGTGAGGATTCCAAAGGAGTGGGGTAGATGGCACTGCAGGGCCTCTCTCTGGGGGACAGGCAAGAGTTTTCTCGGGAATGCTTATGTTTGTCAGACAACAGAGGAGAGGCTAGAATATAAATATGTCAAGTGATTAAATTCATGCAGTGAAGCTCTCATATTTCAATTCTATGCTTATGACAAAGAAATTCTCTATCCCAAATAATTCATATTCTTCAAACAACTGGCTAAATTTGATGTCTGACCAGTGATACCATATAGAGATCGAGCTGTGTAATGTATCAAGTATTATTTAACATGGTTTATCACAGGAGATGAGCACTAACCTCTGGCACTGGATGGAGCAGAACTGGTCACGTTAGGCGAAGCAGAATGAGTGGAACTCAGGCTTGAGGTAGATGGACTAGGCTGCGTATAGAAGAGATGCTGTTGTTACCACATCACACTTACTGGTTTGGAAAACATGCTTTTCACTAAAACAACTTGTAGTTTGTTAGGTTACTTTCTCTGTATTTAAAAATAGCAAACCAGTATTAAAAACGTTAATGTAGCTACACAAAGATGTAGTAAAATATCAAATAAATAGAAAATATATTAAAGTAATTACATTGCAAGTGTGACACCTGGACAGAAAAGTCCAGGTCAGATGACTTTGCATCTTAGTAAATTGCTGCTAATTGCCATTGTAAAAGATTCATGCCCTAGGTTCAAGAAGAAAGTTACATAAAACAATCAGTCTTTCTAAGCTGAGGTAAGTAGCCCTTTTAAAGATTTGTTTTTTAAAAGAAGTATCAGCAATAATTTTGAGATTTCTGAATTAAATTAGAGAAATATTACATTAGTAAACAGCTTTGTAAGAAAGATTCTGTTTAGTCTGAAGAATGACAATAATTTGTACCTGCATGTTAAAAACTTCATCAGAGCTTTCTGATTGCCCAGTGATATTGCTGACTTCAGCAGAAGCTTGGGAGGACAGTGATGAGGACGAATACCGATTGACAGCTGGGTAGCTCAAGGGACTATTATAGGGGTAACAAAATACAAAATGGTTAACTCTAGTTGCCAATATTTTTTTTTCTTCCATGGGAAAACAGCACATTTATTAATCTCCACAGTTTATTTTGGATTTATTAGAAGAGAAAGAGAATATATTTCTATAGGTCAGCTATTCATGCCTGAAGACACTTCAGGTAGACCACACAAGGAAGTATGCAATTAACAGAAATATTTTATGGGTCATCTTCCATGAGTAACAAAAGGTATTAATTTCTAATATTTTAACTTGCCTGCGTCGTGGTATTACTCTGGCACCATCGGGACTCATAGAAACAGGCATGGAATTTCGGCATACACGAGGACTTCCATTTGGGAAATGAATAGGGCTAGCTTGTACACAGGCAGAAAATTCCTGGTGAGTAGTTAAAAAAAGATCCATTAAAATGAATGCAATATCATTAAGCATTTTGTAAGATACAGAGAGTCATTTGAACATTTATACCTGCATATTGGATCAGCTTCATCATAGTAAGAAAAATATTTTAACTCTTCTCTGATGATACTTTCCCTTTAGTAAAACATGACTATTTTTCTCTGCACACAAAATTTATTAACTTTCTTTTCGCTTTGTGGTACTGCAAGAATGCTACAAGATGTAATGTAGACAAACAACCAAAAGATGTCACTATTTGTTGCTTAGGAAAATTAACTGACTGCAGCTAAATGGTCTCCTGGTTTATCCATACACCTGCTCACTTACCTGTATTCCCAAGCTTGACTTCATCACAAAGAACTGATCCACCAATTTTTTGTGCAATGGCCTCATGTCCTGTGGCACCACCTTTTCATGCACTGCCAAGCCAAATTCTAAAATCTGGGCCTGCAGAAGAAACAGGAGGAAAGAGGGGAAAAAAAATATATATTTTAGATCCATTTTCTTTAAGATTTCATCATCAAATGGAATACAAATTAAAAAATCCAACAAAATGCAAGTTGTATTAAAAGTGTCTGTCTAAATCCTGACAGACTTGTAATCAAATAAGGCTTAAGACCAAAACTAGTAATACTCAAGGATTTATGTCTTTTCTCATTTTGCTGTTCAACTTCCCAAATGATTTAGTCTATGTAAATTCAACTGTAATAAAACCCCATTGTGGATAACAGTGAAAAATCTGGTTGAATGGCAATCTTACAAAGGAGCAGTTCTAAATAAAAGCAGTTTTCCTCAAGAATAGTTATAAAAAGCATGAAACAATAATAATGGCTACATCTACCAGAGACCCTGTAATATATTTTCCATGAAGTCCATGGTTCCCTATCCTATTCCAACTCCCCAGAGACCTCAGTGAATGGTGGCTTTGTGTATATTCTTGATGCAAGGCACCACAGACTTCAGAATAACATTGCTAAAACTCAAACCTTGCTCAAATTCGGTCACAGGCATTTAAAATACTGAATTGGTTACATAAGAAATCAGATAAACTTGAATTTAAAAACAAAATAGCTACACCATGCTGTCATATCTTTGGATGAGAGCTACTAGGTGACGTTTTCAGGCAGCCTGCGAGCGGGCACACAGCTGCACAGCATCACTGACCCAAGGTCAGGACCACAGAGCACATCCATCCATGGTCCTGGCCCTTCTGAGTGCTCTGTGCTTTCTGTTAAATCATCTGTGGGTGCCAGACAGGGTTTAACTGCTAGTGTTTGGAACTTACGTTTTTGTCATGGGAAGTTAATAACTCCAGTTTTCAATTGTAAGGGTCAGTGAGATTAACTATAGCTTGAAAAACCAAAACTACAATGTAAATTACTATATATTATCTAAATTAAAGTGAGCTCAGTAAACCTATTCTAATTGATTCTGTCTGAGGATCTGTTCTTCGGTGGATCTGGCCAAAAGATACCATAATGCTGACAAAAAATTGGAATTTCCACCTTGCCAAATTCCAACACTCTGACTTCTTTATCCCAAGCTGGCAATAAAGTTTGAAATATAAAAGTGCTGCATAGAACAAAGATAGACAAATCTCAGTTAAAAACACTGAAACACTTAAAAATATCATTTGACAAAAAGAACTTTTTACCAGCATTTTCAAATGGAGACACTTCATATTTGAGGCTGGTAGGTTGTTCTCTTATAAATAAATGAAGACAATACAAAAGTCATATAACGCATAGAATACCTATTTAATCACTTGGTGTTTACTGCCTATCTACTTTGGCTACTATTACTAGACATCTTCCATCATAATCTGAAGTTGTTTTGTTTTTGTTTTTGTTTTTCTCTTCTCTTTTGATAAACCTTGTAGTGAAAAAGTCTGTTCTCTTGTAGCAGTAAAATACATCACACAAATCTTTGCTGAAGCCATCAAACGTTTCAATGAGATGATGTTTATTCCGTAATATTGGTAAAACATGTCGTGCAAATATTTCCATAGGAGCATCACAAGACAAAAACCTGCCTCTAATTCAACCTTTAATTTAGAGCAGTTTGAAGTGATTAAGATGATGATGACAAAAGCTAAGAAAAAAAATTAACATGACCCAGAAACCTGCTTGTATAGGAAGTTACTGTCTACTTGGAATCTAATTCAGAAATACTGAAGAACATTGAGCAATTATTAACCTTTGCAATTTGATATTTTATTTTGAGACGCTTTTAGCCAGAACAGCTGAGCAGGCATCAGGAAACCTAGTCAGTCTTTTCCCTGCTTTACCTGCTCAAGCATCAGCTCTCTCAAGCGTGTGATCTTCTCTCCATCCTCTGGGTGGTTCAAGACATATTCTTTGACAAAGAATGCCTAAGCAGAATAAAATCACAAAGTAACAAAGTGAGTAGAAATACATTGCCTAGAAACTTTTGTTGTTTATTTGTTTCTTTTTTTTTTTTTAAAGTGTTATATATCTTTTCAAAACAAAAGCTCCTATTTATTGTAATACAGGAAAATAAATGCTAACTAATTAATTATTCACACGTGCTTTGGTGGAGACTATAGGCAATTAAAATGTAGCCACTCGAGTGGAATTTAGTATTTGTTCTAGGACAGATCCTGAATCAAATTTGGAAAGTTGCAAAAGAGAGCTGAAACCAAACACAGGTCACCTGAAGTGTCTCTTCCCTGTTAATTGTGACATAAGAGTTTCAAATAATTACAAAGAGTTAGATTTTCCTCTCTTTTCATATTAGGGGCTTCATTACACCTTAAATGTGAAGAAAACTTAAGAACAGTGTGGAATTGTATGTTATTATATGTATAGGAGCTGTGACATTATGGTCTTACTCACTCTTAATATAATTAATGTTTTTAAAGAACTCACAGTGACATTGATGTCAAAACCCCACACTTCAGAAGTATCTGAACAATATCCAGATGTATTCATGAGCTTACATGACTTTCCACCCCATCCCTGATGCTCAAATTATACCAGCTATAGTACTCCAAAATAGTTTCAACCCACCAGCAATAGCCTGGACATAGCACTCCCTCGTTTGTTCACAACTGCATCTTTCTTAACATGGCAACTATCCTACCCTGCAAGGGGATTATATTGAGTTTATAACAATTCTTGACACTATTCACCAAAGAAAATGCCCAGTTACTAATCTGAGAGACTTCTAGACCTTCTCAAAAATGCATTTGTCACAAAAAGTGTCTGTACACTTCCCTACACGTACACACGATTTTCTATCCGTAGAGTTGAGATGATAATAGTGGCTGCTTTGTGCTGCGTTTTCCCTATGAAACTTTTTTAGTATTTCCCTCATATTCTTCTCATAATGTTCTCCATCCAGCTTTAGCTGTTAAAATCTTTGCTATGCAGAATCATTTGTAAATATAGGGAACAGTGGAGCTGTAGGTAAATACACCCTTTCCTCTGATTCAGTTCCAAAATTTCATGGTATGACAACCCCCAACAAGGAAGTGCCGAGACCCATCTAGAAAACGCTGATATTGCAAGAAGAACATATATTTCACACGGTTCTTTCACTGCAGATAAGCAGAACTGTAAGAATTTATGTTTAAACTGTTAAAAGGAGCCCACTGATAATTGCTAAAATCCCAAATCTCAGACTTCTGCCAACTGATGTTTTTTTCCTCCTCAGCTAGAAGCTAAATGTTATTTCAATATCATGCAGGTGGTATCCCAGTGGTTTCGGGATGAGATTTATACAGATCTGTAATATGAGTCAGATATGTAATAATCTAGCTTCAAAGAAAATCACCAGTACTTTAAAAAAAAAAAAAAATTAGAATTTGACTAAATCTGGTAACGTCCTTGGAACTGGAAGTTTCCAATAAATTAATCATGAAAGTGCCTCTACTCTTCTAGCACATGTAAAGGAGCTAAAAGAAATGTAAGTTATAATACAAATTGCAGTTTGAGAGGGCAGAAAACACACTCTTTATGCTTTTCCTACAGTATTGAGGAAAATATAAGAAAAATCAGAGGTTCAACCTACAGTCAATTTTTAGCATACGTGAAGGTGCTGCAGTATAACTGTTACTTCTGTAAACTTTCCTGGAATCTGTTCCTGTTATACAATCGGTGAAAGCTTAGCATTAACACCTCCAACCCTGGCCAAAACAGTGAATAATTAGAGATAGCTGGGTTTTATCCCATTTGAGAAAAAGGATGAAAGAGTCAAGAAAGCAGCAGCTGGCCAAAGGATGTTTTTTGCTGTGTCTTAACACTTGTTAAAGCTTGGAGGCTGCCTGAGGGAAGTAGGATAACTGTAAAGACATAGTCATGCTTACCTCAAGACCTCACGGTCCAAGACTGACTGAGTTTTGAACTTTGTGCAGGGCAGAAGCAAAGCAAAAGAAACAGGTAGAGAAAAGCATTTACAGAGGAGAGGAAAAGAAGGAAGGTAGAACATAAGAAGTGATAAAACAGGAGGAAGACATATAAAGACTGAAAATGGGACATGTAAAGAAAATGAGACATGTAAAGAAAATGAGAGTGGAAAAAAAAACCAACAACAACAACACAACTATTGCTAAGTTTTGGTGTTTACAAAACAAATTGGTGAAAACTGGTGTTTTAGATATATAGCAAAAAGAGAGGGGGAGGAGAGAAGGGAATCTAAACTTGAAGACTGTCTAGGAGATGAAGAATCGCAGCTACGAACAGCAGTAAGGAAGGAACAAGTTTGAACCTTTTATACGCTTGTGAAGAAGGGCAAGCTATGCACCAAGCTAGCTCTGACACTGCTAATCCAAAGCAGACATAGCTCCAACATGACTGTATTTCTCAAGGGACTCCCTTCCTACACTTTACTATCCTAAATAGTTTTGTTGTTGTTGTTTAAAAGCAGCTGGGAAACATCAAACATGACACTGCTTTGCTTTAGTCTCACAATTTTCGTAACATTGCAGTTTTGATGACAGATTCTAACACTACCGTGGACTCAATTTCTTGTAGCTTAATTTAGATGCAGTTTTATCAGATTTAACACTGTTGAGTGAATGCTGAGTTTTGTGGCCTTTGAGACTAGTAGACAGAATGTTATTGAACTTGACATTTTAAATGGAAAAGGAAGAACAGCAGACTCAAGTATTTCATAAGACTTAGGAGAAAGAGGAAGATTAATCTGGGCTGAAAAAGAAACAAACCCATACTTGCTTTTTACTGTGGCTTTAAAATCCCACAGAACTTTGTGGAAATACAGCATCCCAAAGACTTAAGGTTCTCCTAAGGTGATTCAGAGGTTATAATAATGTGGACCAACTTTTGGGAACAAGTCCAGTGTTAGACATTTTTTAATTAGATGTATTATTTCTTAACAGATTTTCCCACAGGATGGCTTTCCTTAAAAATGTGGAGAGGAGAAAGAAGAATGATCTAGAAATATATGGCTCTTCAAGATGATAAGATATACATACATATATATCTACCTTAAAATTAGAATGCCACTACACCAAACTAAATCTGCTGGTCAGCCAGGAGTAGCTCCTGATCTAGAAGAGCAGGGGGGACGGGATTATATTATAATAACATAGGTTCAGTTACATATTTCATTAAAGATTCCCAAAGAGATCACTGAAGAATGTAGGGTAACTGTGAATAGATTCATCACTGGAGTAAGTTTATGGTACTATCTTCAGCAGAACTGTTGTTTCAATACAGCTGTACCTGATATTTCAACATGAACTCACCCAAAACTGCAATATAGGGCTAATTATTATTGATATAATACTTTCTGTCTCAAATTCATACAGAGGAGCTACATCTGTATAGCAGAAGAAATTAACAAGAAACTGTCTTATGACAGGTTTTTAATAAACAGAAAATAAATTGCTTACCTCTTGGTATCTAGCAACTCCACCATTAACTGCTGCATCAATGACCCCATTTAGACACATGGTGAGAGGGTTAATATTTTGCATCTGTCGAGTTTGACACTGACTAATCAGTGTTCTCAGCTGCTGGTTCTTGTTTTCTAGGACTTCAATAGCATTCTCAAGGGGACTCATTTCCACCTGAAAGTGGAGTGAGGAACATCACACACATACTTCAGTTGAAAGATGAAAGATATTAAAAGTAATTTTTGATTTATTTAAAAAAAAAAAAAAGTTACTTTATGTTCTAGAGTATTGGGGCAGAAAAACATCTTCTCAACTGGCCTATACTCTTTGAGTGTACACTCTGAGCAAAGAAAGAATGAATTTTATCATGTGATCAAGGATCAAAATAACAACCCTCCCTCTCTTGTGGATTCACTATCTGACCTTGAGAAATGCTCAGCCCCTGCTGTCAAACACTCACACGTTTCAGCCTGTGGGGAACTCTTGGAATCGAGGGCTAAACTGTGCTTGGTAACTTTACCTAAATTGGGCTTGAGGTCAGGGAGAGCTTCACTGTGCTTAAGGGCACATGGCAGATCTTAAGTATGTGTGAACTAGTTCCCCCAACCAAAGTGAAGTCAACAACTAGACATTATGTTTGAAGAGTTTGAATGTAAGCTTTGAGCCAAGATGATAAATTATAGTCAAGGGCAGTCCTTGAGTGGTAAGTGCCTGTCCCCTCTAGAAGGTGAGGAAGCTTTTCTCACAGGTAGCATGAACTGCGAAAAGCAAAAAAAACTAGGCTATGGGAAGAGTACCAGGCTTGGAGATGCTCTAATTTACCACAGCATGCCCAAGTACATGCACAGGAAAAATTATTACAGTTAACTTTTAGAAATCTTGAGTATAATGGGAATATGAAAGTAAACTATGTACCTTCATGTTAGGGGTCATATTAACCCAGTAAGGACTCAGTAGATGTTAACTAACAAAATTTCTTACATTACACACATCTTTTTTTTTATTTTTACTAAATTCCATTTTTGGTTTTCTACAGGAGAGTATCAGGATGGTGAAAAAATGACATTTTGTTTCTATTATAACACAAAAACACAGCAGAGTTTTAGAGAAAATCACTTGCACAATGGTATCCTTATATTTAATGAGGCTATTGCAAGATAGGCTTTGACAGGAAGGAAAATTGTTACAGAAGTTATATTCCTGGACTCAATAATTGACCAATTATTTAGAGATCTTCAGAGGAGGAGCACTCTTCCAAATACATTTGAAATTTATTTAAGGATATTCTCACAAAAATAGCAACAGGGAAGAAGAAATTACAATGTATCAGTAACATACAACTACATTAGGCCTTATTCCTACAAGGTCTGCACAGGCATCCTTCCCTTCCCATGCTGAGAACTGGGAACTTCAGCATACCTCTAGGCTGACACAGAAATATACCCACATGATGTTCATTAAAATGTACAGGAACTTGGAGAATCTTTACTTTTCAAGAATACTGAAAGAGATGTTATGCTATAGATATTATAAGTAGTAAATGTTACATCTCACTGAGTTTTTAGAAAGTAACTTGCTGATGTGAAATATTGCCTTTGGTTGCCCATTATTGTTCTCAATTTTTTTTTTTTTCTTTTTTTTTGCTGTCAACTGTTTAAATGAATCGTAAGGGTAGTTAACAATACTTTTCAAGGTAAGAGAAACCAGACAACTCAAAATATTTGGTAAATAATTTTGCTGTAACCAGCTTGAACACTTCCTCAAAGAATATCAATATGGGTAATAAATTTTAAAGTAGTCCATTAAATAATATATGATAAAGGCAGTAAACCAACCAACAATATGTGTTGTCATCAGTCTCATACTCACTACTTCACGTTTTTCCACTTCAAACCAACGAGATATTCCAGGTAAACTCTGCACCAAGATCAGTGTAGTTCTCTCCACCCATAGACTCTACAATAAACAAAATCAATTATTTCCCTAATTTGCCTCTATAGTTTTTCTTAATTATTCCCAGTTTTCTTTATGAATACCTTCATTTAAATAAAGTATACATTAAAAAAAAAGTATTAACATCCAAATTTCTACTGAAATGTCTATACCAGAAGCCTCTAACATTCACTTTTCACCTTACTTTTTAGGTCCTACTACTAAGCAGTAATTTCTGCTGATTCTTCACACTCAAACATGGTATTATTCTATATTATATATTGGCCCCTAATCGCCAAAAGTCAGTCACAACTACTTAGCATTTTAATATTCCCTTTCCAAGTTAATATCTGAGAAGAGGGAGAGTTCAGAAGCAGAACAAATTACAGATCACACAGAGTCACCAGCTCTCCACTGTGAAGTCCTATTTGAGATTCCATCATGCATAGCTGATGGGACACTCAAAGGTACTACTGTTAAACACTTTGTGCAAGAGGTTTGTAAAATGACAAATCAACATAGGATACAGCTTACACAAAATATATATAAACTGTATAACTAAAATAAAGCCCTAAGCTTTAATTAGAGAACAGTGGCTTAATTTAGCTCAGCTATTACTCTTAGCTTTCTTTTGTCTAACTTGAAGACAAAATCATTATAGAATAGTTTTCTCTATGTGTCTGAATACCAGAATATATTCTGCATCAGGCTATGTTTCTAATGGGTCAGAATTAAAATTACACCAAAGAATAAAAGATGAAGTTTCAGTGTGACATTTTTATTAGGAGGAATACAAGTCACTTACATACTAGGGTAGGAACTATTGCTTTTCCTTGACATGATCTCTAAGTCCAGAGGTAGTTTTTAGTCTTGATATCACATGAACAGAACATTATGCTGCAGTTTAGTCAAAACTGTCTCACCCTTGTTCTAGGAAGGGATAACTGACCACTAGATGGATAAAGAACTGGC